>NW_027361684.1:75195000-75462500 GCF_039654945.1 Dendrobates tinctorius | reverse complement strand
TAAAGCCATTTCACAAGCTTTGATGCTCCAGTAAAACCACAGTGAGAGCCATTAAGTACAAATGGCAAAAACATGGAACAGTGATAATCTTTCTCAGGAATAGCCAGCATGACAAAATTAGCCCAAGAGCGCTGCAACGACTCATCCAAGAGGACACAAAAGATCCCACAACAACATCCAAAGAACTGCAAGTATTCATAATTCACCCATAAGAAAGAGACTGAGCAAAAATGGTCTGCATGTCAGTATTCCAAAACAAAATCACTGCTGAGCAAAAAGAACATAAAGGTTTGTCTCAGTTTTACCACAAAGCATCTTCATGATCCCCAAGCCTTTTGGGAGAATGCTTTGTGGACTGAAGAGACAAAAGATTAACATTTTGGAAGATGTACAGTGGGGAAAAAAAGTATTTAGTCAGTCAGCAATAGTGCAAGTTCCACCACTTAAAAAGATGAGAGGCGTCTGTAATTTACATCATAGGTAGACCTCAACTATGGGAGACAAACTGAGAAAAAAAAATCCAGAAAATCACATTGTCTGTTTTTTTTTCATTTTATTTGCATATTATGGTGGAAAATAAGTATTTGGTCAGAAACAAGCAATCAAGATTTCTGGCTCTCACAGACCTGTAACTTCTTCTTTAAGAGTCTCCTCTTTCCTCCACTCATTACCTGTAGTAATGGCACCTGTTTAAACTTGTTATCAGTATAAAAAGACACCTGTGCACACCCTCAAACAGTCTGACTCCAAACTCCACTATGGTGAAGACCAAAGAGCTGTCAAAGGACACCAGAAACAAAATTGTAGCCCTGCACCAGGCTGGGAAGACTGAATCTGCAATAGCCAACCAGCTTGGAGTGAAGAAATCAACTGTGGGAGCAATAATTAGAAAATGGAAGACATACAAGACCACTGATAATCTCCCTCTATCTGGTGCTCCACGCAAAATCCCACCCCGTGGGGGTCAGAATGATCACAAGAACGGTGAGCAAAAATCCCAGAACCACGCAGGGGGACCTAGTGAATGAACTGCAGAGAGCTGGGACCAATGTAACAAGGCCTACCATAAGTAACACACTACGCCACCATGGACTCAGATCCTGCAGTGCCAGACGTGTACCACTGCTTAAGCCTGTACATGTCCGGGCCCGTCTGAAGTTTGCTAGAGAGCATTTGGATGATCCAGAGGAGTTTTGGGAGAATGTCCTATGGTCTGATGAAACCAAACTGGAACTGTTTGGTAGAAACACAACTTGTCGTGTTTGGAGGAAAAAGAATACTGAGTTGCATCCATCAAACACCATACCTACTGTAAAGCATGGTGGTGGAAACATCATGCTTTGGAGTTGTATCTCTGCAAAGGGGCCAGGATGACTGATCCGGGTACATGAAAGAATGAATGGGGCCATGTATCGTGAGATTTTGAGTGCAAACCTCCTTCCATCAGCAAGGGCATTGAAGATGAAACGTGGCTGGGTCTTTCAACATGACAATGATCCAAAGCACACCGCCAGGGCAACGAAGGAGTGGCTTCGTAAGAAGCATTTCAAGGTCCTGGAGTGGCCTAGCCAGTCTCCAGATCTCAACCCTATAGAAAACCTTTGGAGGGAGTTGAAAGTCCGTGTTGCCAAGCGAAAAGCCAAAAACATCACTGCTCTAGAGGAGATCTGCATGGAGGAATGGGCCAACATACCAACAACAGTGTGTGGCAACCTTGTGAAGACTTACAGAAAACGTTTGACCTCTGTCATTGCCAACAAAGGATATATCACAAAGTATTGAGATGAAATTTTGTTTCTGACCAAATACTTATTTTCCACCATAATATGCAAATAAAATGAAAAAAAAAACAGACAATGTGATTTTCTGGATTTTTTTTTCTCAGTTTGTCTCCCATAGTTGAGGTCTACCTATGATGTAAATTACAGACGCGTCTCATCTTTTTAAGTGGTGGAACTTGCACTATTGCTGACTGACTAAATACTTTTTTTCCCCACTGTATGTCCTATTACATCTGACATCGAAGAAACACAGCATTTCTGAAAAGGAACATCATACCAACAGTAAAATATGATGGTGGTAGTGTGATGGTCCAGGGTTTATTTGCTGTTTCAGGACTTGGAAGACTTGCTGTGGTGAATGGAACAATGAATTCTGCTGTCAACCCATAAAATCCTGTAGGAGAATGTCCAGTCATCTGTTCATGACCCGAAACTGAAGCGTACTTGGGTAATGTAGCAGGGCAATAATCCAAAACACACCAGCAAGTCCACCTCTGAATGGCTTAAGAAAAAAAATTAAAGTGGCCTAGTCAAAGTTCTGACCTTAATCCAATTGAGATGCTGTTGTAGAACCTTAAAAAGGTGGTTCATGCTTGGAAACCCTCCAACGTGGCTGAATTACAACAGTTCTGCAAAGATGAGAGGGCAAAAATTCCTCCAGAGTATTGTAAAAGACTCAATGACAGTTATCGCAAATTCTTGATTGCAGTTACTGCTGCTATGGGTGGCTAACCAGTTAATAGGTTTAGGGGGCAATCAATTTTTCACACAGGGCACTGCAGCTTTGGATTTCTTTTTCACTTAATAATAAAGACCTTCATTTGAAAACTGCATTTTCCGTATATACTTGAATATAAGCCGAGATTTTCAGCCCATTTTTGGGGGGCTGAAAGTCCCCCTCTCGGCTTATATTCGAGTCATATACGCCAGGGGTCGGAGGGGAAGGGGGAGTGGGGATGTCAAGTCATACTTGCCCCTGCTGGCGCGGTCTCTGCAGCCCCCTTGCTTGTTCCATGGTCTCTCTTCCTTCCTTCAGCGGTCACATGGTACCGCTCATTAAATCATGAATATGCACATATTCATGAGTTTAATGAGTGGTACGACATGACCGCTGAAGGCAGGAAGGGAAACAGGGGGAGAATGGAGCTGCAGAGACCGCGCCAGGACAGGTAAAGTATAGGCTATATTCACCCGTCCCCGTGCCTTCGCTGCTTGCTACTGTCTGATGTGTCCTCTGTCAGTGACATTCAGACAGCAGAGGGTGCGGTGACGTGGTTAGTGCGCGCCGTGCCCTCTGCTGCCTGAACGTCACTGACACATGATGTGGCAGATAGCAGTGAGCAGCGATGGACGCAGGACAGGTGAATGTCTCAGGTGCCGGGTCCTGAGCCAGCAGCGACACCGGCACCTCACACCCAGCGACGGAGAGGTGAGTATGTCATTTTTTATTTTTATTTGCAGCAGCAGCGGCAGAATATGGGGGCATAATATATGGAGCATCTTATGGGGGCAGCATATGGGAGCATGATATATGGAGCATCTTATGGGAGCATAATATATGGGAGCAGCATATGGGGGCATTATATATGGAGCATCTTATGGGGGCAGCATATGGGGGGATAGTATATGGAGCAGCATATGGGGGCATAATCTATGGAGCAGCCTATGGGGGCATTATATATGGAGCATCTTATGGGGGCAGCATATGGAGCAGCATATGGGGCATAATCTATGAAGCAGCATATGGGGGCATAATATATGGAGAATCTTATGGGGGCAGCATATGGGGGCATAATCTATGGAGCATCATATGGGGGCATAATCTATGGAGCAGCATATGGGGGTATAATGCATGGAGCATCTTATGGGGGAAGCATATGGGGGCATAATCCATGGAGAAGCATATGGGGGCAGCATATGGAGGCATAAGCTATGGATCATCTTATGGGGGCATAATCTATGGATCATCTTATGGGGGCATAATCTATGGAGCATCTTATGGGGCATAACCTTTATGGAGCAGCATATGGGGCACATTATTCTAGGAAGCATCTTATGGGGGCATTATTAACCTTTGTGCAGCATTATATTGGGTGTATTTTGTATGGAGCATCTTATAGGGCCCATCATGAACTATATGGAGAATTATAAGGGGCTCCTGATTCAATATGGCTATTCAAAAACATTTATCCTACTGATGTCTCAATTAATTTTACTTTTATTGGTATCTATTTTTATTTTTGAAATTTAACAGTAGCTGCTGCATTTTCCACCCTAGGCTTATACTCGAGTAAATAAGTTTTCCCAGTTTTTTGTGGCAAAATTAGGGGGTCGGCTTATACTCGGGTCGGCTTATACTCGAGTATATATGGTACTTGTATTATCTTTGTCTAATATTTAAATATGTTTGGTGATCTGAAACATTTAAGTGTCAAACATGTAAAGAATAAGAAATCAGGAAAGGGGCAAACATTTTTTCACACAACTATAAATGGGCCTTACGTTCATTTGTAATTCTTTTACACAAAGCATATACATATGAAAGGTTTACCTATAATTCCAGTAGAGTAACCTTCTTTTTTCAATATTTCAGCAAAAGTAATTTCATATTTTGGAAGTCCACCTGAAGATGCTGAAAATATAAACGTTCCCACTATGAACTCAGCAGCCATGCCTGAATGACAAAAAAAACGAATGAAGAAGTGTAGAGAATGCATTTCTGCAGCGTGATAAGTGTTTAATTGTCGTATTTTAAACTAATTCACAATGTAATCCTTCCAGCAATGCTTTGTGTCGATCATTCATGATTTTCAGAACAATAAGCCTCATAGAAATCAGGAAATGCATAAAATGGTAACATAGTGGGCAGCATGTAAACTTCATACTCATCATATGAAGAACCAACATGTAACACACTTTACAGAAACATATTAACACTGAAATGCAACAATAAAGGATGTTTCGAACTTAAAATATGTTCTAGTCCTAATGTCTGCTGCTCGAGGGATATATTTCAAGGTCCCTAGATCTTTATTATTAAAATCTTCTATCCAATTACCTGGTAACAGTTAATGGTAACAAATTGGAAACATTCGTATAAATGTCATTATTGAATGAATGTACAACCTGCCGATGATCCTCAATAGTCAGTCATGCACAATGCCTCACAAAAATTTGGGAATCACAGAGAGCCCAAAAAAGGTAACACATTTATTAAAAGGCAACTGTCTTTTAACACACCACTCCAGCGTTTTTTTTTTAATGCATCACTGGAGTTGTGCTACTAACGTAAGGTCCTTGTCATCTTCATCATCTGTTATCTTCAGCACTTCCCATCCATAATTTTAATTAACAGCATGTTTTTTCCCTAATAGAGGGATAAATGGTGAAATTATCAAAACCAATAAAAAAAATCTAATTGGCACTTTACTGCTCCTCCCTAAATTTTTATGACCAAAATTATTTAAGCTGTGGAGTTTATTAATGGTAAACCAAAGCTTACATGAAGCTGGTTCGGATTTTTTGAGGAGTAGTAAATGCATCTTTGCAGTTTGGGGCTTATCATGAACTAATTGTTAACATTTCCTCCATACATTTTTCAATTTGATTGCGTTCCATAGTGTTTGCTGGCCAAATCATTGACTTGATATGCCTTTTATCACAGCTTTAACACTCTTTCTTTGTGGCAAGATGCATTATTATTTTGAAGAATGACTTCATCATCACCAAGCCTACATTCTATTAAAAGATTTAGAAGTGTGTCAAGAAATCTTATATAAACCTGTGGATTTACTGTTGAGGTAATAATTACCATCCGTCTGGTCCTTCACGTTTCTCACCTCTCCTGGATCCAGTACCGAGTGCAGCTTCCTACTCTAGCTATGCTTTTTCTTACTGTTTTTCAGCATGCCATGTTGCTATATAAAGTTGGCAGGTACCCCTGACATTATGCCCTCAGGTTTTAAAGGCCAACTCCGGTGGAAGATTGCCATCTGAGTATTTGGGCAGATCGCATCCACGCCACTGTAATTTTGGAGATCATATGCTGGCGCAGCTACATCAAGGAATCTTCTTTCCTTTTGCCCTTTAAAAAACCAACAGCAAAACATGCGTCTGGCGCATACTTAAGTGAATCCTATCCATATGTAGCTCATGTAATTATTATCTGCTCTATCTACCTTGCCTGTGAGTCTTCTGTCCTTGGCTTGATATCAAACATGATCCATATGTAATGATTTACTACTAAGTTGGCATTGTGGCAGATATATCTTTGAAGAGCTTGCATCTCTTGTGTACAGATCTGTACATTTAAACACATAGCACCTATAGTTCTTTATGTTTCCTCATGGATTATATCATGGTTAATAATTTTCATATATGCATCTATACTTTATTTAAATAACTTATATACCATTGAAGAGGTTCTTTGCTATATTAATATCTCCAGCATATTTATCACCAGTGGATTCCATGATAAATGAGCTTTATTACAATGTATGAACAATAAATATGTATACATCATCTTTGATTTTTGTTAGTATGATGATTCTCCATATATTTATTGATTTTAATCATATAAATAATAAAATAATTAGAGTTGAGCGAAACGGGTTGATCAAATTAAAAAATAGCCGACTTTAGCTAAAGTTGGGTTTCGCAGATCGAAACCCGACCATAGCGTGAGGTCAGCCATGAGGTCGCCGATCAGAGCGCCAAAGTCGCGTTGCAAATAATGCTTCCAGTGCCTTTTCTCAGCCAATGAAGGTGGACGCACACTGTGGGCAATGCGATGACATGGGCAGCGGCCACCACCATCTTAGAGAAGGGCATTGAAGTGATTGGCTGACTTTGTGTGGCGTCAAAGTGGCTATAAAAGGCTGTGACCGCAGACCGCCATCTTACTTCTGCCGATCTTAGAATAGGGAGAGGTGCTGCTGCTGATTCTGAACAGGGAGAGCGTTAGGCAGGGAAGAAGAAAAAAAACTGCTTCTGCTGATAACGCTTTTAACTGTACAGTTAGTGTGCAGTGATAGGGGAGGTTTTTTGTTGTGTGCAGCAGCGCTGGTGGTGATTAGGCTGCCTTTTAAGGCTACCTGCTAGCTGCATTGCTGTGTGCACACTGCCGTTCAAACTGCTTTTTTCAAAGCACTCCAACTTTTATTATTTTGTACTAGTGAGTTACTGAGCGTTCATTTTTTCGCACACCGTATAGCGGTGTATGCTCCTCACACACTACCGTGTACCGCCTTGTATCACGGACAAATAGAAGCTATCTGGGTGTGACTCTGGAAAAAAAAAGCCGAGGAGTTTTTCCGTTTTTCCAGATCTACACCTTAGAGTGCTGTCCGCTTTTCAAACAGTTTCGTACATCTGCTGTTTGATTACGGTCAAAACTAGACAGAGACTGCATGTGTCGGTCCGTATACAAATACACGGAGATTGACAATTTTCCATTTAGACACCGTATAGAGCTGTCTGATTCTCAAACAGTATTGTATATCTGCCATTCGCATTACAGTCACATCTATACAGAGTGAGCGTGTGTGTGACACCCCGTAAATACATATACGGAGATTGTTAGTTACACAAAAAATGTATACAGCTGTACACTTCTGATACAGTTCCATATATCTGCTTGCTGGATTACGGTCCAATACATACTGTGAGAGCGTCTGTCACTAACAAAATATATACGTAGATTTAATTTTTTTAATACACCTTACACATCTGGACACTCCTCAGACAGTACCATCTCTCTGCTGGCATTTTTGGTACATTTTCCAAAACATGAGGAAGTATGGTGGAAGAGTCCGTGGATGTGGGCAGGGGGGCGCAGCTGGTATTGATGGTGGTGGTGCATTGGCTGGTTCTGGCAAAAGCACAATAGCAGCTAAGGCAGGAGATGTTGAGTCCGCATCATCGTCTGGCCCAAGAAGGCCTGTAAGGTTGCCTTTTCTTGGAGTAGTAAAACCGCTTTTAAAGCCGGAGAATCAGGAACAGGTTTTGGCGTACATTGCCGAAACAGCCACCAGCTCTATTGCCTCCTCTTTTGAATGTTCGAAACCTGCAAGTATGGAGTCGTCAGTGCAGGTTTCTGGTCAGGAAAAACACTTTTCCTTGGGTCATTCACCCCCACCAAAAGTTAAGTATGCGGCAGCCCACACTTCAGATTACTCTATGGAGCTCTTTTCACTTACCATGCCTGGGTTATCCAGTCAAATCCAGAATTCCCCAGTCCAAGATGAATCTGACATGGAGTGCACTGATGCACAGCCACTGCTAGATGATTCTGTTGGTACATCGACCCAGAGCACTACATTGCCCTCGCAGTCTATTGAGCCAGTATCTGACCCTGATGAAACTCGGGTGCCACTTCCCGCATATTATACCACTTTACACGGTGACACAGAGGAAGGTAAAGAGGAAGGTGCAGATGACTTTGAAGAGGAGGTAATGGATGAGCCAGTTCTTGACCCGGATTGGCATCCTTTGGGGGAGGAGGGTGGCGCTGGCAGTTGTTCAGATAAGGAGAAGGATCCGCAGCAGGCATTGATATTGTAGCAGTGGTTATCTGCCTGGCCCGTAGCTGTCCAAAAACCTGGAACAAAAACTAAAAGAGTTGCAGAACAGCTTAGCCAGACGGTCAACTTAGCACAGTGTGCAAGGCCAGAAAATGTTTACCATAGTAGAAAGAGTGCAGTGTGGCACTTCTTTGTCCAAAATCCTACTGATGAGGCAAAGGTTACCTGTAAGAAGTGCGGAAGGACCTTTAGCCAGAAATTTGAATACCAGTTGCATGCTTAGACATTTAATCAACATGCACTTGCAAGCGTGGACGGACTACAAAACCTCAGGAAGTACATGTGCACCTGCTCTGATGGAAGGTGGCCAGCAACGCTCCATCGCTTCCCCCACTGTAAGACTACTGCCACCGTTAAGCACACCACCAGCACTAAATGTGGAGGTGTCGTCGCAAATGCCAAAGCACTCAGGGAATCACAATGGTTTTGCAACATTGCACTGAATCTAGGCCATCACCACCAATACCATCACCAACCCCCTCTCACTCCATCCGGTCCACCGCTACTTCCCCCATATGCAGCTCTCCAGTCCAGCTCACCCTACCAGACACTCTGAGTAGGACAAGAAAGTACTCATCCTCTCATCCATGTACACTTTGTTTGAACGCCTACATTGCCAAACTAATCTCATTAGAGATGAAGCTTAGAAGCTTTCCACGACCTCATGGCCTACGCTGCCCCACGCTATGACCTACCCAGTCGGCACTTCTTTTCTCAAAAAGCCATCCCTGCCCTCCACCGGCATGTGAAACACCGCATTGGCCATCCACTAAAACAGTCAGTGAGTGGAAAGGTGCACCTCACAACAGATGCATGGACCAGTAGGCATGGCCAGGGCTGTTACATGTCCATCACTGCGCACTGGGTTAATGTGGTGGATGCAGGCTCCACTGGGGACAGCGGCGGAGGAACAGTGCTGCCTCACGGTACAGGAAACAGCTGGCTGTAAGCTTTCGATCCTCCTCCTCCTTTATCAGCGAAAGCTCATCCACAGAGTGCAGTCACATGAGCACTCCATCCGCAGCTGGCAGTGTTGCACACGAGGTGTCCCTGTTATGATTGAGTCACCGTAGGAGGCAAAAACAGAAATGCTAGCTAAGTCCAGAAAACCAGAGAAGTTGGCAATTATCAGATTGCAGACCCCTGAACCTATCAACACAACTAGCAGTAGCCGTGGGGGGTTCCTACGATGACCTAGACCCCTCGATCACAGCCGGAGAGATACATAGGCCTAAAGAAGGAAAGGGGAAATCTACCTGCCCCAGAGCAGACCCCAAAGCAATAGGCATCCCCCCACATATAATGACGGTGAAGCAAGATGAAAACACTTACACAGACAGAAAGACAGGCTGAGCAAAGACGGGGCCCAAAAACTACCTAGATAGGAACGGATAGGAAGGCTGCTGTCTGCAATCTGCCAAAACCCTATCAGAGACAAAAGCCAACAAGCTGATATAAAAATGGCCCTGAAGCAACTAAGCTTTAAAAACTAAAATCAGCACTCAGGTACTTTCAGAAGACAGAGCTAACGGAACACTGCACACTCCAGCAGGGAGTGGCAGAATCAAAAAGGCAAGAAAAACAAAAACAAATCTTAAATGCAAAAAGGCAAAACAGAAAACTTAGCTTTAGGAGAGCAGGAATCAGACTGGTGTCCAAGAGTCCACAGAGAAATCACCCGCAGGGCAGAAAGGGCGTAGGCTGCCTTAAATCCAGTCATTGACTCCACTCAGCCAATCGTCTTCATTAGTCCCAGGTGCCTGATAATCAGGCTCACTACCTTCCTTCACTAGAACAGGGAGTTCACCAAGCCTCAGTGACGGAGGGGAAAATGAACTCACAACATGTCCCACTATTGAATAGCTAGTGGTAAGCATCAGCAGGCTGTGTTAAAGATGATGTCTTTGGGCGACAACAGACACACCGCGGAGGTACTGGCCGACTACTTGCAGCAACAAACTGAGTCATGGCTGGGCAGTCTACATCTTGAGGCAGGCAAGGTAATCTGTGATAACGGCCGTAATTTTGTGGCAGCCATAGCCCATGCAAAACTCACACACATACCTTGCCTGGCTCACACTTTGAACCTGGTGGTGCAGTGCTTCCTTAATAATTATCCGGAGTTAACATCCCTGCTCCATAAGGTGCGAAGACTGTGCTCGCACATCCTTCGCTCAAGCATCCACTCCAGTTGTACGCAGAAGCTGCAGCGATTGCTCCACCTCCCCAAGCACCGCCTAATCATAGACGTTGCAACAAGGGCAGGCTGTAATGCATTTGTGGGAGGATACACGGGCAGGCAGTTTGAGGGAAGACATGGAATTGTCGGGTGTGCAGTGGTCAAACCTGAAAGACCTATGTAAAGTCCTTCAGTGTTTTGAGGAATGCACACAGCTGGTAAGCGCAGACAACGCCATCATAAGCATGAGCATCTAACTTATGCATCTGCTCATGCAAAGTTTGACGCTCATTAAGGATCAGGTGTCTGCAGCGGAGGAGGAGGAGGGAAGCCTGGATGATAGTCAGCTATTGTCTGGTCAGGGAACTGTCCTGGACGAGGTGGAGGAAGAAGAGGAATAGGAGGAGGAGGAGGAGAATGAGGGGGATTCTTTTGGGCAGGAGGATGCTGCTCAGGGGGCAAGAGAAAATGTTGGCGCTCCAAGGTCAGGTACAGTGTTTGCGCATGACTGTAGGGATGTGGATTTGCCAGAAAGTGCTCCTCCACCTACCACTGGCAGTGCATCATTGACACCTGGAACATTGGCCCACATGTGCGATTATGCCTTGCGGATCCTAAAAAGGGACCCCCGCATTGCCAAAATGATGAGGGATGATGACTACTGGCTGGCCAGCATCTTCGATCCATGCTACAAAGGCAAATTACACAACATCATGCCACAGGAGAACCTAGAGATAATATTGGCTAACAAACAAGCAACTCTGGTAAACCATTTGTTTGAGGCTTTACCAGCACACAGCAGCGGTGCTGGTTCTCCCACGAGCTGTAGTGGGCACAATGGAAGAGGTGTTCGTGTTGCACACAGCCGAAGTGGCATTGGAGACAGGGGTTTAATGACCATGTTGTGGAATGATTTCTCAAGTACCGCTCACACGACTGCTAATACTGCTTCGATTAAAAGTGACAGGAGACAGCAGTTGTCAACTATGGTTACAAACTACTTCTCCTCCCATATCGATATTCTCCCTCACAGGTCATTCCCCTTTGACTATTGGGCTTCTAAACTGGATGCCTGGGCTGAATTGACATAATATGCCTTACAGGAGCTCGCTTGCCCTGCTGCTAGTATGTTATCTGAAAGAGTCTTCAGTGCTGCTGGATCAATCCTGACAGAAAAAAAGGACCCGTCTGTCTACCCAAAATGTTGATGATCTAACCTTCATTAAAATGAACCATGCATGGGTTTTAAAGGATTTTGTCCCACCTTCCCCTGATGACACATAGGTTGCCAGAAAACTGCCTCACTTTTGTCTTCCTCTTCCTCGGACTTGCCCAATTCCGCCCTCTGCAGCAGCTGAATGTCCAGCCAACACATTAACATATGCCATTTTTTAAACCTCCTTAAGTGGGCTGTCCACCCCCCCAATGGCTCGGGTCAACACCTGGTACACCCGGGCAAGTGCCGTTGCTCTGAACAGGTGGATGGGCCCACAGATGGCTGACAGCACTGGCACAGGGCCCCTCATAGTACAATACAGTGTCTCTGATGGTGGGGGACCCACTCGCCGTCAGCCACACCAGTGTACTATGAGGGGCCCTGTGCCAGTACCATCGACCACGAGTGTACCCCCTGTTGTGAGTTTGTTTTCTGGTCTACCAGTTGTGAGTTCTCCTTCCAGGCTCCCTCTGGTGGTAACAGGAGGTAGTGAGGCTGCTTTTATCAGTGGAGATCTGCCACCTGATAAGGAGGATGACGATTGGACTTCAGGAATCTCAGACTGGATTTCAGACAGCCGACGCCCTATTCGGGTGCTGGTGATTCCTTCTGGCTTGTCAGGTCTTGGTTCTCAGATCTGTTCCAGTCAGCTCAAGCTAAGTTTTTCTGCTAATGCTCACACTTGACTTTGTTGGTCTATTCAGTTTTTTGTGGTCAGCCAGCCCCGACTGGGGCTGTGCTGAATTTCCACTCTTATTTATCTGTATTTGCCAATTTGCTTTTTGTCCCTTATTAGATTGGCCTCTTTTTGCTCTGTCTCAGAATATTTCAGAGTGCTAATATAGTGGGAGAAGTCTAGTAACTTCAGGGTTAATTTTGTTATCAGAAGCGTTGGACATTATTTTTGCAGGGTTTTTGGCAGATTGCAGACAGTGTCTTTCCTTTCCTATCCTTTCTAGTTAGTTTGGGCCCCATCGTTTGCTCAGCCTATTTTCCTGCCTGTGTTTGTGTTTTCATCTTGTTTCACCGTCAATACATGTGTGGGGGCTGTCTTTCCTTTGGGGTCTGCTCTGGGGCAGTTAGTTTTCCCCTTTTCTTGCTTTAGGCTTATTTAGTCCTCCGGCTGTGACAAAGCATCTAGGTTCATCGTAGAAACGCTCCACGGCTGCTGCTAGTTGTGTGGTTAGGATCAGGGATCTGCAATCTGCATAGTTACAAACCTCTCTGGTTTTCTGTGACTTGGCTTGTTTTGTTTTTTCCTCCTCGGTGACCCATTCATAACAGCCCCCCCTGCTTGGTCATGGCCACAGCACTTACAAGTTGCAATACTTACCTTTCCCTGCTCCACCGCTGTGTAGTCTGGGCAGTTAAATCCTTTACAGGGATGGCCACTAGAAATTTTGTTTATTGATCGATGATGGGTAAGATGTAGCTATGGCCTTTCCTGCTGGCCTCTACCTTCAGATGATCAATGGCTACCATTTGTAATGGATGTCAACTTACAAGCAGATGCAGTGGTGCTTTATGATCACCTTTCACAGTTGTGATTGTCACAGACATGTGACATTCCTGCCACCATTTTTCAATGTCTCCTCTCATGCCAATCCAATAGAATCGCCTACGATCTGTGGCTTCTGTCTTTTGCACTCCAAAATGACCAGACACATCATGATAGTCAGTGAGGACCATGTCTACATCTCTCCCTGTGATCACAGTTTGATGGAGACGAGTATCGGTGATGTGATCCACGCTACTGCGATAAAGAAATCCTTTCTTCACAAAGAACCATTTTTGCTGTCTCCACAGACACAGTAATTGAGGGTCTGCATCGCCTCTGCAACATGTACCGGGAGGTTTTCCCATGATGAGTAATTCCCAAATTTCTGCTAACACTCGACTTTCTGTCTGTACTTGTATCCATGTAGTTTCCAGTAGCGGAGAGTCTGGACTGGCTTACGGAGATTGAAATATATACCAAGATTTAAAAGTACCACAACACTGTATACTGTTGTACGCTTCGACTACCTTTCCCTTTTTCTACTTGTTAAATTCTGGTATAATACATACTGAGCTTGTGAGTGTCTGTGTCTGACTCCAGAAGTATAGACGGAAATTTAAAATTATCCCTAGACTGGATACACCTGGTATGTGCTGATACAGTACCTTTGTTCAAAATTTTGTATTACGGTATCATCCATTGTGAGTGAACGTGTGTGGTTTACGCCTTCTATATATACACAGTGAATCGGAGATACCAATTTTTACCCGATACAGCTTGTATCTTGTTATACAATATCTTTGTTCGACATTTAGTATTATGGTCAAATCCATACTGGGTAAGCATCTGAGACTGACTATGGGACTATGTATATGGAGATTTCAATTGTACCCTATAATATATATACTTGCTATCTTGTTATCCAGTACCTTTTCTTCAACATTTTTTATTACGGTCAAACCCAGACTGAGTGAGCGTCTGAGGGTGACTCCGGAAATATATTCCGAGATTTCAAATTTGGCCAACAGTGTATACAGCTGTATGCTTGTGTTACATTACCCATTTATAGCTTTTCATATTCTTGTGTAATCCATACTGGGCCTGAGAGCATTTGTGTCTGCCTCCTGAAATGTATGCGGAGATTCAGAATGTTTACACCATACTATATACCTTGTATCTGGTGATACTGTACCCTTTTTCACCTTTTTATTTTATTGGGTAATCCATACTGAGCCTGTGAGTGTCATGATCCATGCTGGATCATGACAGATAAAATGCACTAGTAACTTTTTTTTTCCTTAAGCTGTGGTGCTTAAAGATAGTTTTGCCCCCGGTGGTCATTAGGGTCATTGCAATCTAGTTTCTTTAGTTTAGTGCATGTGATTATAAAGCAGGTGTGATTGCTCTGGCTCTGCTATAAAAGAGTGTCAGGTGTTGCAATCACTGTTGGTGATAGTGGTCATTTCCAACCATCCTTGGTGGAGGAAGGAACTAGAGAGAGTTCCTTGCAGCACAGTCAGAGTCCTGGTGTGGAAGGAGTCACAGAAGGGATTTCCTTGCAGCTCTGACAGAGCTTGATGGCAGCTGTTCAGGAGGAAAGCTGCATTCTGGTGGTGGACTTTGTTGCTGGGAGCAAGAGCAAAGCTAAGTGGTGTTTCCCCTTCCCCAGTGTCTTGTTGTTTTAGTTACCGGCCTGCGGGCCATGTCACACAGGACGGGTCCACGTGACAGTGAGCTTCTGTGTATGACTCATGAAATATATACGGAGATTTACTGTTATCCCTAGACTGTATAGAGCTGTACGCTTCTGATACAGTACTATATATCTGCTGGTATTTTGGGTCAATTTTCTAAAACATGAGGAAGTATGGTGGAAGAAGACGCAGACGTGGGCATGGGGGGGTCACCTGGTACTGATGGTGGTGATGGTGCATCTGCTGGTAGTGCCAAAAACACAATAGCAGCTAAGGCAGGAGGTGTTGAACCTGCGTCATGGTGTAGCTCTGGAAGGCCTGTAAGGCTCCATCTTCTGTGAGTAGGCAGACTGCTTTTAAAGCCGGAGCATCAGGAACTGTTTTTGACTTACAGTACATTGCTGAAACAGCCTCCAGCTCTATTGCCTCCTTTTCTGAAGTTTTAAAAAAATGCAAACACTAAGTCGTAAGTGCGGGCTTCTGGTCAGGAGCAACCACTTTCCGTGTGTCCTTCACCCACACCAAAAGTGAAGGATGCGGCAGCACACACTTCAGATTACTCCATGGATCTCTTTTCACATACCATGCCTGGGTTAATTAAAAATGGGGCCATCATATACTGGAGCATTCAAAATGGGGGACATCTGACACTGGAGCATCATCCATGAGGCCCATCATATACTGGAGCATTCCAAATGGGGCAGATCAGACACTGGAGCAGCATCTATGGGGCACATGATACACTGGAGCATTAGAAATGGGGCCCATTATATATGGAGCACTATTAGGGCCCATCATACACTGGAGCATCATCCACGAGGCCCATCATATACTGGAGCATTCCAAATGGGGGACATCAGACACTGGAGCAGCATCTACGGGGTCCTTTATACACTGGAGCATTAGAAATGGGGCCCATTATATATGGAGCATTATTAGGGCCCATAAGACACTGGAGCACCATCCATGAGGCCCATCATATACTGGAGCATTCCAGATTGGGGACATCAGACACTGGAGCAGCATTTATGGGGCCAATATGCACTGGAGCATTAGAAATGGAGCCCATTATATGTAGAGCATTATTTGGGCCCATAACACACTGGAGCATCGTCCATGGGGACCATCAAAAACTGTAGCATTATGTGGAGCTCTTCATATACTGTATGGAACATTATATGTGGCCAATTATTCTGTATGGAGGAATTTATGGGGCTCATTATTCTGTATGGCGCACATACTGGAGCATTCTAAATGGGGCAGATCAGACACTGGAGCAGCATCTATGGGGCACATGATACACTGGAGCATTAAAAATGGGGCCCATTATGTATGGAGCATTATTAGGGTCCATAAGACACTGGAGCATCATCCATGAGGCCCATCATATACTAGAGCATTCTAAATGGGGCAGATCAGACACTGGAGCAGCATTTATGGGACCCATTATACACTGGAGCATTAGAAATGGAGCCCATTATATGTGGAGCATTATTTGGGCCCATAACACATTGGAGCATCGCCCATGGGGACCATCATATACTGTAGCATTATGTGGAGCTCATCATATACTGTTATAACATTATATGAAGCCAATTATTCTGTATGGAGAAATATATGGGGCTCATTATTCTGTATGGCGCACAATGTGTTGGCCATAATACTGTATGGAGTAATATACTGTCTTTTTTTGAGCTATTGTACAATTTAAAATAGATCAGTCATGTCATGTAATCAGTGAAGTATTTGTCATTGTACTATACGTATATTTCTGTGCCGTATCGGAGCATCATGAGTTGTGGTATGTGTTAAAGGGGCGCACTGACACTCTTTGGCCCCGGGCACACGAAAACCTGGAGCCAGCCCTACCTCCCCCACAACTTTAGCCAAATAACCCCCACTTTTCAATGCGTAACTATTATTATGAAGTAAATTAAGGTTGACAAGCTTCAGTAATAAGAATTGATGTTTTTGGCATTGAAATGGGCACTGTAGGTGTGTTTACTGTCCTCCACTCCCTGCCGACTTTGCTTCCCCATTGACTTGTATTGGGTTTCGTGTTTCAGTTGGCCTCCGACTTTTCCCTATAGTCGGCCGATTGCGTTCAACCCAACTTTTGAGAAAGTTGGGTTTCATGAAACCCGACTCGACCATAAAAAAGGCAAAGTCGCTCATCTCTAAAAATAATCAATCTTTATTATAGTATCACATTTTGTTTACGCTAGTCATTCTGATTTACAAATTCAGTTTTTGGTGACTACCTTAACACTATATAGTTTGTCTCATGTAGTTCTATGGCTTAGGCCATTTTTTATAGATTATTATCAAGGAGCCTCCTGACAAACCCAGCTCGGCTAAATCGAGTCTGTTACATTTTCACCAGTGTGCCCACTGACATATTCAGCTATTTACTATGTTTTGCTACATTATTACGAGTATGCTACTTGACATTCCCAACTCTGCTACATCACCTCAAGTGAGGAATATGACATACCCAGCTCTGCTGTACCACTGGGCTCTCCTGCACTTGTCAACACTGCACCATCACTCAGTCTCCTAGCTGAGTAGTCTTTCCACATGAACAAGATGACTCTGCTGTGGTGTTGTCACGACTCACGACTCATTGGTTTTCGTAAGCGGTTTCCTGGTTCTACAACCTTTGTTAATCAATCTGCTTATCCTGTCTCAACAGACTACTGTCCTCAGGCTGTTGTCCAGCCTCTACACTGCAGCCTCCATTGTTCCAGCTGCTTAACCTCATTGTATCAACTTCTCCCATCCATGCTGCATTGCATGGATGGGTGAAGCAAGAACACTTTACCAACAAAAAATAAAAAAAGAGGTCTGTAAACCTCTAGAATTAAATTAATATACAAATACCTAATGTACTGGTACACAAATAAATGTGTCCAATATGAAAACACACACATATATATACATATATACTGTATATACATGATTAATCAGCATGCTGCAACTACAAATATGCATGAAATCCACTATTTCTATGCAAATTAAAATGTATGGTACACAGTTAACATTCTTCGAAAGCCATCTAACCATATCAAGGTTTACTATATACTGATGGTCACTACTACTTCTGTATCTCTCTCTATGTGCCAAGCCAGGTCTCATCGGAACTGGGGAAGTGAAATAAAACTAAAGGCCCCTTTACATTTAGCTATGCACCAGCGATCCCGACCACAATACTACCCGGTCAGGATCACTGGTGCATCGCTAAATGGTCGCTAGTGAGCTGCCAAACAGGCAGATCTCACTAGCAATGCAGCAGCGGTCGGCGGTCATACTTACCTTTCAGACGCGACGAGGGTGTCCGTCTTCCGCCTGCATCCATGGCTCGCTCGCCGGCGCCCTTAGGAAGCGTCCGACGAGAAATGGACTAGGCCGATCTCGCGCGATTAGCGATAGCCCGCGGGGGAGCCGGTCGGAGGTAAGTATCACATGTAGCGATATCGCTAGCAATATTGCTGCTACGTCACAAAATCGGTGATGCTTTAGCGGTATTGCTAGTGATATCGCTATGTGTAAAGCCCCCTTAAGAGTAGCTTGTGATTAAAGTCTTGCTTGGGTAAGATGGGCAGCGGATAAGAGTGTTCAGTGATGGAGGGGGCCACACTCCCAACGTTACTTACAAAAATAAGAAACAAAGTGCTGGTGATTTATTATTCCTTGCTTTCCCAGATGAGAACTGGCTTGACACATAAGGAGGTGAAACACAAGTGGTAGGGACCATGTATATGTATGTATTCCTTGATGTGGTTTGATAGCTTTGCACTTTTTGATCAAAAAATTTTAAGAAAATGAATTCTGTTTTTAACATATACTGTATAGCAATATGGGAGTTCATGTGCTTTTTAATCACAGTGGGCTGATGAATAGTTTATGTATATGTTTCTATATTGGCCAAAGTATATTGTTTTAACTGTACATTAATTCTATAATAATGGTGTGAGAGACATTTTTATTTTTTGCTTTTTTTGTAGTATACATTGGGGCGTATACATTCCGGGATGACCCGGAAGAAGCTGGCGGCAAAACGTGAGTAGGGGTGAAGGGTTGCCTGGAGCATATTCCCTGTGGCCGGTTCACCTGATACAGGTAACAAACAAGCCTATTTAGTACTTTAGTTCTAACATTTTTGGCTCCAGGCTTATAGATAGGACACTGTGGTTACTACTACTTCATTTCTGACACAGCCAGCCCTGGCTTATGCCATTAGGAGGGATCCTGTACACTATATCACACATCGCTTTGGTTATTGCTAACCTAGCTTCCTGCATTATTGTCACCACAGTGAGGGCCTTTTGGGTAGATCTACAGCTTTGGCAAAAATTAAGAGACCACCACATCAAAACCCTGTCATGGGCAGCCAATTCTCCAGACTTGAACACCATTGAAAACCTCTGGAATGTAATCAAGAGGTTGGTCGATAGTTACAAGCCATCAAACAAAGAACTGCTTAAATTTTTGTGCCAGAAGCAGTGTGAAAGACTGGTGGCAAGCATGCCAAGATGCATGAAAGCTGTTTTTAAAAATCATGGTTATTCCACAAAATATTCATTTCTGAACTCTTCATGAGTTAAAACATTAGTATTGCTGCTTCTAAAGGATTATGAACTTGGTTTCTTTGCTTTATTTGAGGTGTTGCTATCAGTGTGTCAAGAGTGGGAGGAGAAGGTTGCATTGAAAATCCAACACAATGGGCAGCACTTTGAACACATTTTATAAATGGTCATAAACTTGTAAATAACTCGTGAAAGAGTTGAAATGGTAAAATGGGTTGTGTGGCAATTGAAACAGTCTTCCTGTCAGAACACCGATGAAGTGCAGACCGCAATCGCTGTGAAGGGAGTGACAGGCTGTGGAGTGAAGAGAAAGCGTGGCATAGTGAGAGGCTCACCAAAACCGGTAGGTGCGCAGAGGAGCGTGCGATCAATGGAGCATTGCAGTATGAACGTCCTGGTGTCGGCTGACATCCAGAGAGGCGCACACCAGACAGAGCATTACAGCGCAGCCCTTAAGGTGATGGCGGCTGCTCAAAGAGACAAGTGCTGAGTGGAATCCTTTGAAGAGCTCTATTCTTTTGCTCCACGGATATTCGGACTAGGGGCTCCATGGGTAAAACCAGAGACCGCCCGCTGCCGCCAGATGTAGGACTGTGTGCTGGGCGAGGACACCAGCAGACACAACACCGACCGCGGCCAGCATCCTGCTACCCACGGGACCTTCAGCAAGTGACAGGCTGTGAAACTGTTAACCACAGACTGGTTAGTTAAACAACCATTTAGTCAGTTTAGTTTTGTACCTCTTTTACCGTGCTATCTCCCTACATGGAGTCCCCTAACTCCTGCTCTGCAGCACTTGTGTTACTGCATCACTTGCATATTACAGATACATCAGATCATATGAAATCATTTGTTTTTTCTTAACAATGTTAGGAAAATGTTAATGTTCAATGTTAATGTTTAATGTTTTACTAGGTCAGCACCAGTAAAGAAAGGCCAAGAAACAGCATTGTTGTTTTAGCCAATGCACATTGGTACTTCTTTTTTGAAGAACACGTCATCCAATTGTCCACACTCCATGATTTCTTCTGATTAGCTCATTGTATCCTTGCTTTCTTCTGTGAAGGTTTTATTGAGGCTATTTGTTTGCTTTTCTACATGTAAATCGCATTTCATTTGGCTGCTTTCTTTTACAGTTCTGTCACCAACAGTGGGGATTCATTATCGGCTTATAATGAGGCAAAATCCAGGGTCGGGCAGAATCCAGCTGGCTTGTACTTTTATGTGTACAGATAAGCACTTTTAGCTCCATGTTTGTGAGCACATGGAATAAAACTATCAACTCTTAACTGGGAGTTGGGAGATTTGTTCAATTTAAAGCGATTAAAACACAGAATTACACAGAAACTGCCTAGCTAAAGTAAGAAAAAATCCATTATCATGCTCTAAACTTACTGCTCTGGCAAAAATTAAGAGACCACTTCCAAATGTTCAGTTTGTCTGATTTCTCTCTTTATAGCTATATTTTTGAGTAAAATGTAAATTTTTCTTTTAGTCTACAAACTACATTTTGTTTTTTTTTCTCTAAAGGAGAAATAGTCAAAATTAAAAAAAAACAAAACAGTCCTTTCAGACCTCAAATAATGCTAAGAAAACAAGTTCATAGGCATTTAGAAGGTGCATAGCTGCTGTAGTAAAAGGAAGGCACCTAGCAGAAGAGTTCAGAAATCAATAATTTGTGGAATAACCATGATTTTTAATAACAGTTTTGGCATGATTGCCACCAGTCTTTTACACTGCTTCTGGTGCAAAATTTTAAGCAGTTCTTTGTTTGATGGCTTGTGACTATCCATCATCCTCTTGATTATATTCCAGAGGAGAATGGGCTGCCCATGACAGGGTTTTGATGTGGTGGTCTCTTAATTTTTGCCAGATCTGTATAAGGTGGTGACTGACTCCTGATGTACTGTGACCGTAGCCCAATGTGAAGCCACAACACTGTTTGGAATATAGGCATTTGTGGACTGTCCGCATTTTCTTCATTTTACTCTATTGTGGAGCTTGACCATTTTAACCATATCTTGTACTCGTCAACTTTTACATTTGCAATTCATAAAGTATTTCCAGATTTTTCTTTTCAACATTGAGTGATTGCATTTGCTTGAAGTGTTTTTTATTCAAATTCAGGAATGTTAATTGTTAGGGTTGACGGATCGCACTAAATAAAAAATAATAAAGTGCGATCGCAACCTAGGGTCGGTCTACTGTGCAGAGATGTAAAACTGCTGCTCATGTGAACAATGACAAATTACAGAAAGTGAGTGAACTCCTAAATAGGACTGCATTAACAACACGCAGCCCGAACAGAACGCTCAATACTCAGCTCTGTTAGCCTCACAGAGAGGTAGAGCTAAGGGGTTGAGCTCGCTCTGTGACTGACCCGTGCCAATCACACACATGGCCGAAACAGATGCCGAGTCAAAAGAAAAACACAAAAACAGATGCCAACTACAAACCCTGTTGACTTCACAGGGGCACACAGCTCTTTGGTTGGATCTTGCCCTGTACGTCCACTGTGCTAACCGCACACATGTGGGAAACAGATGCTAAGCCAAGCGAGTACAAAAAGCCTTAATTGGCTAAAACTCAGGAGGTACCTAAACACACTCACATGCATACAGAATGGTAGTGTATCCACTCACACACACCAACCATAAATGATACTAGCACAACCGCGGGAGTCACTGGGAGCCTTTTATACCCAAAGCTTCACCCCAAACACGCTGACATCACCCGCAGGCCAATCCACTGCTGCCATGTCACCAGAGCAGCTGACGTCCGACCACGAATAGGAAGACGCCACATCACGGACATGCTCAGTTAGGTGATTTCTGGATTTAGGCTCCAGAGCGCAAGACTGCATCTGCACATCACTGGCTCTCAGAGTTAGCAAAAGAGTGTACTACCAACCAAGCGTGTACTAAGAGCCTCAGCAAGATGCTGGGACCGACGTCTATGCTGAGCAGCAATCTGAGTGGCTGGAGCCAAATGGGGGACCGCAGAGGCAAACAAGGCCTGGGATCTATCTCGTGCAGCGGGAAAATCCTGTCCCTAACAATAAGGAATTCAACATATTACGGCCCATATCAGTGATTGGTTTTATTGAGATGCAAAAAAGTTGAATGCACACAATCTTAGGCCCTGATTCATCAAAACTGACATGAATAGTCCACTCCATTTTAGTAAGACAGGTCTCTTAATGGATGTGGTGTATCTATCATCTTTCATGTACCAGCATACACTATTAACCTGCAAATATCTGAGATACTTTGACTAGCAGCCGGCTCTGTAGAGCATGAGTAGAGCAGCATCTGTCAGTCTATACTGTGAGTGGCGAATATTCACAGCCGCCATTCACATTATAGTAAGCTGTGAGTGAACCTTCACTGGCATGCTTGCATGACTGAAAGTAGATGGCTCGCAGTAGAAATATAGTTAATTTTCTCCTAGGTGCCTTCCTTTTACTACAGCAGCTATGCACCTTCATAGCACTATTAACCTGCAGATAAACCCTATATCTGCAAGATAGTAGCATTATCTTACATGATTGGCTATCAATTACATTTTTACAATGACTAACTGCTTTGTCTTACTAAGTGTTATCACATAAAAACAATTCTCCACAAATATAGACATTTTTGTGTACATCATGGTGCAGGAGGATCATATTATAAGCAGTCCTGCCTTTGCCAAGAGTGAACCTTTCTTAAATCAGCGGTTCCCTGAAAAATGCCCACAGGAAAATTGCCCACAGGAAAATTGCCCACACAGAAAATTGCCCACACAGAAAATTGCCCACACGAAAATTGCCCACACGGAAAATTGCCCACACGGAAAATTGCCCACACGGAAAATTGCCCACACGGAAAATTGCCCACATGGAAAAATGCCCACATGGAAAATTGCCCACATGGAAAATTGCCCACACGGAAAATTGCCCACACGGAAAATTGCCCACATGGAAAATTGCCAATTGCAGCATCACAAAGTTTAAGATCTATGATTTTTGATGTGCAAGGTGAGAATGTTCACATGATATGTGATTAACTTGTGATTTACAGTTGACCTAGTGCAAAACTGCAAAAATGAAGATCTGTGTTTATAGCAGTCTGTCATTATCAGCAATAGATAGATACAGTATAGTCTGCTCTCATCTCTCACTGATTCTGCCTTACTCCTCCCACCAGCCTAAAACAGCAGCACCAGCACATACAGAACCAGCAGCAGTGTGATCCAGAGGAGCCATCACTGCTATCAGTACTCACAAAGTATCACTGTATTATCTGTGGAGCTACATGGGACTGCAGGTCACATCTAATACATTATCATCTCAGTGAGAACCCACCAAAAGCATGGAGCTGCTGGCAGAGATCGTTGCTCCTGGAAGCCAAGAAGGCACAGCAGAAAGGTGAAATTCTTCCACTTGTACCACCTTGTGTAATTGCTGAGAATGTATGTTTTTGCAGTAGTGTAACTGGAGTCCAATGGGCCCCAGTGACAAATTTGGACCTGCCCCCCCCACACACACACGTTGGTCAGATATATGGGCCACTGTAGTGTTCTAAATTCTATAAAGACTTATGAATTGCCCCTTTCATTATGTAGTAAAATGTCCCCATCCTGGTATATATGCCCATCATCCTGGTGAATATGTCCGCATCCTGGTATACAGTATATGTCCCAATGATGGTATATATGGTCCCCATCTTGGTATGTATGGTCCAAATGGTCTCCATCCTGGTATATATGCCCACTTCCTGGTATATATGTCCCCATCCTGGTTTACATGGTCCCAAATCCTAGTGTATGTGTCCCCGTTCTGTCCCTATTGCATAATTAAAAACAAAAACATTCTTCTCACCTTTCCTCTGCTCCCACGTTGCCCAGTGTCTTTTGTATCCACCGTACAGCCCGGCAGCTGACATCAGAGTGTGCGCCATTGTCATGCGCTGCTCCCCGTCACTGCACCACCGACGTCAGCTCACAGCCACTGCATGTGTTGCAGTTCAGCATGTATCGCAGTGCAGGGGCCCGACGAGTGTCTGCAACACCATGCATGTCATCTGGATCTGCGTCTTCAGTGAGGATGAAGATCCAGCAGAAGCACGCATCTGTACCCCCCTGCCTGCTCGTGGCCTTCAAAACAGTCGTTGCACCTCTGTGTTTTTTTCTGTTGGTGAACCAATAGTCTTACCAATGTGTGTTCCCCGCACCTTGTGTTGTCTGAGTGGTGTTCTACCCGTGGGGATCGAGTGCAGATGTTCAGTGGGATGAACCCTGGTATTTGCGAGCTCTCGAAAGACAGCCAGGTCAGCAGACAAGAGCACCCACTGACCCGTGTGTCTCCATAGTGATGTCACTGACCAACAGAGGAGCTGGAAGTGGCAGAGCAGTGCTGCTCTCCCATTGATTTCAGTGCCTGTGAATATGGTGCCTGCACTTCCTTCCCTGTCCACTTATGACTACCAAGAGTAAGAGTGAACAGATCCTATGTAGTTATGTATCACAAACATATAACTGCAGGTGTAGGCAGGCATAGGATGAAAGAAAATGCAGAATGGATTTGATTAAGGGTCTCTAGGCTCATACACACCACACTGAGAGTGGAATTATTTTTAGCACAGTGGAATGACAACTCGTAAGAACAGAATTTGTACTCTGGGACTAGGTATGAGTGAACCGAACCTGTAGAACCCGGAGAAGTAAGCTGGCCCAGAGACCTGTGGTGAAATCCATTCTGCATTTTCTTTGCTGCTGTATTGTATTTCGATGGAGCCCATGGAAGTCAACTGGGTTTCTTTGTTGACATTATTTCACATGTTTCTTCCAGCGCTTCCCCACCCCCATTGTTTCCAACTGGCAATCCTGTCATTCCTTTTGGTACAACCCCAGTGAACAATGGCTTTCCTGCTGTGCCAGCCAATTGTGTTTTGGTTAGTTAAAGCATGTACTTAAATAGCTCTATCCCCATATTTTTACTAGGCATTGCTCCCACCTAGCCAGAATCCTACTCCACAATGATGAGGGGCGACACCCCGAAACAGCTGTCTGTGGATGGATACCTGGCCTTGGTATTTCCCTTGTCATATCGGTAAACTCGTAAAGAGCTGGATATTGACTTAAAGGGCCACTTAATATGGTGGTAATGGTGGTTTCCGAAAGGAGCCACCCCTTGGCTGGGTCCTTCCCTGGAGGAAGATCTGGCTAGTCCCATGTTTTAGACTCTTAAATGAGGCTCCACGGACTTTATTTGCATATTCGTATTTCCCAGGGAGCATTGCACCTAGGATTTCACTGTGATTGAGCGCCTTTGCCGGCTGCCGCAATGTTTTCTTTGACTGGTCTCCCTGAGGTCAGTGATTGTTTCAATGATGACATGACACTTGTGTGCTAACTAGTTCTCCTGAAAAATACCTGAATGCTCGATCTCGAGCCATGGTGACTTGATGGGTGAACGATCTATAGGAAGATTGATCTTATGCAAGTCAAGATAGGTCCACAAGAGTCTTCTGCCATCTGGTTGCTGGCCTTCCTCTTCATCTTGTTCATTTTATTCTGCCAACCATGATGTCCTTCTCCAGTGATTGCTCCTTTCCTATGATGTGACCAAAATAGGCAAATCATAGTATCTAGCGACATTCTTGGCTTGATTTGTTCCAAAATTGACTTATTTCTTCGTCTTACCATCCATGGTATTGACAACAACCTTATCCAACACCACATTTTGATGGTGTCGATTCTTCTGTCTTGTTTGTTTACTATCCAGTTTTGCATCTGTATTTTACCACAGAAAAGACCAGACTATGTACAAGCAGTGTCTTAGTCAACATCTTTGTGTTGAGCAACAGTCCCAAGTTCAAGCTTTCCAGCTTGACACTCTATAAAAATCCTTCACTCCATCTATGCTTGTTGTATCGTCTTTGCATTTAAGATTATTGATGATTTATCAGGCAATTTTGGTTCCTTCTTTTTTGTCAAGTCCAGCCTTTCTGATAATAGCTTCTGCATATAAATTGAAGAGAAATGGTGACAAGATGAAGGCTTGTCTGACCTGCACATAACTGTATGCATTTATTCCCTATCAACACAAACTGCTTTTCACTGGGACATACAACAATATCTTATTGCTGCTAGTGGAAGCAATTGTTGTACCATTATTACTATTATCTCATTTCATACTGCTATGCCTTTATAAACCGATGTCAACATTTTATATGAAGAACAGCAAATAGAAGTGTGAAACATATTTGAAGCTATTTTTTGCCATTTATCTTAAGTTATTCTGATTATTCTCATTATTTTTCTCATTATGTTATCTAATCAGAAGGTTTAATTATTGAGAAAGGTCAAATTCAACATGAATTTTAAATGAAATCTGGCAGTTTACATGTTTCCTTATTTAGTAACTCACAGGTAACGAGGTGCACGACACGACAAGGAAATCCTATTTTGTAGTAGAAGAAAAGAAACGTTTAACATTTTTTACTGAAGGACTTATCAATGAAATCACCAAAACTCCAGATATATGTAAATGATAAGATAGATGACAGCACATCATAAATCATAAATATCTGAAAAAAATCTTTTCTATGGTAAATAACAAATAACCGTCATTTTCAATATTGTTTCATTGAATAGCATTCTGAATAATGTTTTCAGTCACCCAAAGCAGGAGTTGTCATCCATTAGGACTGCAATAAATAATCCTATTTTTAGATAGCTGTCAGCTAGGCTTCTACATAACAACCAATCTCTCTTCATGCAGTTACCAAGAACGCTAATATAACTAATGACTGTTGTTTCAAGCGATGAATCACTCAGCAACTGAAGTTACAGTGGAAACAATCTGTGAATCATCTGTCTTGATAAATCCTGCAAATAAATTTTCTGCAACACCTTCCAATCAAACTGTGAGCAGTTTTTTGTTATATAGCCAGAGGACAGACGATATCTCTTGTTTTCAGCCCTACAAGCTGTAATGAATCCTTCTCTGAGAGAATTCTGAGCCTTTTATCCATATGACTATCAAAGTTTTAGTGCCATCAAGAAGAATTATTACCCATGCTGTCACACCACCTACATCAACTGTTTGGACACTTGACCTCTATCTATAAGACCCCAGTGATAGTATAGAATAGTCACTGAGCACAGAAGCAATACAGTGCTTCTATATTTGTGATATAATTATAATAAAGCTATGATATGCTTTTAAAAAATGGACACTACTATATGTACAGAGAGTGAAATAAGCATTGAACAAGTTACCACTAATTTCACCCTGTATACAGCTGTGCTTAAAAGGTTACATACCCCTGCAAAATTTTTGCTCTCTTTGCCTTTTTTCAGAGAATACAGTTAGGTCCATATATATTTGGACAGAGACAACATTTTTCTAATTTTGGTTCTAGACATTACCACAATGAATTTTAAACAAAACAATTCAGATGAAGTTGAAGTTCAGACTTTCAGCTTTCATTTGAGGGTATCCACATTAAAATTGGATGAAGGGTTTAGGAGTTTCAGCTCCTTAACATGTGCCACCCTGTTTTTAAAGGGACCAAAAGTAATTGGACAGGTTAAATAATTGCAAATAAAATGTTCATTTCTAGTACTTAGTTGTAAACCCTTTGTTGGCAATGACTGCCTGAAGTCTTGAACTCATGGACATCACCAGATGCTGTGTTTCCTCCTTTTTAATGCTCTGCCAGGCCTTCACTGCGGTGGTTTTCAATTGCTGTTTGTTTGTGGGCCTTTCTGTCTGAAGTTTAGTCTTTAACAAGTGAAATGCATACTCAATTGGTTTGAGATCAGGTGACTGACTTGGCTATTCCACTTCTTTGCCTTAATAAACTCCTGGGTTGCTTTGGCTTTATGTTTTGGGTCATTGTCCAACTGTAGTATGAAATGATGACCAATCAGTTTGGCTGCATTTGGTTGGATCTGAGCACACAGTATGGCTCTGAATACCTCAGAATTCATTCGGCTGCTTCTGTCCTGTGTCACATCATCAATGAACACTAGTGACCCAGTGCCACTGGCAGCCATGCATGCCCAAGCCATCACACTGCCTCCGCCGTGTTTTACAGGTGATGTGGAATGCTTTGGATCATGAGCTGTACCACGCCTTCGCCATACTTTTTTCTTTCCATCATTCTGGTAGAGGTTGATCTTGGTTTCATCTGTCCAAAGAATGTTCTTCCAGAACTGTGCTGGCTTTTTTAGATGTTTTTTAGCAAAGTCCAGTCTATCCTTTTGATTCTTGATGCTTATGAGTGGCTTGCACCGTGCAGTGAACCCTCTGTATTTAATTTCATGCAGTCTTCTCTTTATGGTATATTTGGATATTGATACGCCTACCTACTGGAAAGTGTTGTTCACTTGGTTGGCTGTTGTGAAGGGGTTTCTCTTCACCGTGGAGATTATTCTGCGATCATCCACCACTGTTGTCTTCCGTGGGCACCCAGGTCTTTTGCATTGATGAGTTCACCAGTGCTTTCTTTCTTTCTTAGGATGTACCAAACTGTAGATTTTGCCACTTCTAATGTTATAGCAATTTCTTGGATGGGTTTTTTCTGTTTTTGCAGCTTATGGATGGCTTGTTTCACCTGCATGGAGAGCTCCTTTGACCGCAGGTTTCCTTCACAGCAAAACCTTCCAAATGCAAGCACCACACCTCAAATCAACTCCAGGCATTTTATCTGCTTAATTGAGAATGACATAATGAAGGGATTGCCCACACCTGTCCATGAAATAGCCTTGGAGTTAATTGTCCAATTACTTTTGGTCCCTTTAAAAACAGGGTAGCACATGTTAAGGAGCTGAAACTCCTAAACCCTTCATCCAATTTTAATGTGGATATCCTCAAATGAAAGCTGAAAGTCTGAACTTCAACTGCATCTGAATTGTTTTGTTTAAAATTCATTGTGGTAATGTCTAGAATCAAAATTATAAAAATGTTTTTTCTGTCCAAATATATATGGACCTAACTGTATGAATGATAACACCAAAACTTTTTCTCCACTCATGGTTAGTGGTTGGGTGAAGCCATCTATTGTCAAACTACTGTGTTTTCTCTCTTAAATCATAATGACAATCCAAAACATTCAAATAACCCTGCCATATCTCTGCGGTTTAAGGGCACGAAAATTCAAATTTGAAAAATTGCTTGAATTTTCAAAATTTTTGCCAAATTTGTTTTTTTCACAAATAAACGCAAGTCATATCAAAGAAATGTTACCACTGACATGAAGTAGAATATTTCACAAGAAAACAATGTCAGAATCACCAGAATCCATGGAAGCATTCCAGAGTTATTACCTCATATAGGAACAGTGGTCAGAATTGTAAAAATTGGCCCGGTCATTAACGTGCAAACCACCCTTTGGGGTAAAGTTAATGACCAAATTCTTATTTTTCACCATAATTTGAAAAATAAGTCTTGCTCATTCAGACAAGGTGATTTTTTGGATTTATTTTCTCATTTTGACTCTCATAGTTGTAGTCTACCTATGATGTCACTTACAGGCTTCTCTCATCATTTTAAGTGGGAGAACATGCACAATTGCTGGCTGACTAAATACTTTTTTCCCCACTGTACCAAGGTGATGCATTGTCCCCATTGCTTTTCTGCATAGGCTTGAACCCCCTCAGCCAGATAAATACAAGCTAGGGATACAAGTTCAAGAGTGGAAGCATCATCAGTCACCTCCTCTACATGGATGACATCAAGCTGTATGTAAAACAGACATCAATTCACTGATCCACCTGACAAGGATCTACAGCAAAGACATTGGGATGTCCTTTTGACTGGAGAAGTGTGGCCAGTTGGTAATAAAGAGAGGCAAGATAGTCAAGACTGATGGAGTGGAAGTACCAGCAGGGCATATAACAGATGTACAGACATCCTACAAGTACCTCAGCAACCCACAAGGATATGGTAACCAAGATGAGGAAGCAAGGAAACAGCAACATCCAAATACCATCAAAGAGTAAGACAGGTCCTGAAGAGTCAGCTCAATGGGAAGAATAAAATCCATGTCATCAATACATATGCCCTGCCAGTTATCACATACCCTGATGGCATAGTGTGCTGGTCAAAAGAAGAGATGGAAGCTGCAGATGTGAAGACACAAAAGCTCCTCACAATGCATGGAGATCTCCATTCTAAGCCTAGCACCCAAAGAGTTTATACCAACAGTAAGGTGGGTGGCCGAGGCTTGATAAGCATCCAAGCCACCATCATGGATGAAACAAGGAGTATCCAGGAATACATCAGAAAAATGGCACCAAAAGATGAGATGCTGAGAGAAAGCATAAGGCAGCAACAACAACAGATCTGGAAGAAAGAACAGAAACATCAAGTGCCATGGCAAGACAAGCCACTGCATGGGATGTAACATCAACAGATAATGGAGGTGGCAGACATGGAGAAATCCTACCAATGGCTGGAGAGAGCTGGACTCAGAGAGCACAGAGGTACTAATCATAGCGGCACAAGAGCAAGCACTAAGCATCAGATCCATAGAAGCAGGAATTTACCACACAAGACAAGATCCAAGGTGCAGACTATGTAAAGAAACCTCAGAAACCATCCAACACATAGTGGCAGGATGCAAAATGCAAGCAGGAACAATGTATACTGAATGCCACAATCAAGTAATTGTATACAGGAACATCTGCACAGCATATGGGCTAAGTCCTCCTAAGTACAGGTGGGAGACTCCTGAAAAAGTGGTGGAAAATACAAGGGCTAAAATCCTGTGGGACTTCAAGATGCAGACTGACAAGCAGGTGTTTGCTAACCAACCAGACCTTGTGATAGTAGACAAGGATCAGAAGACAGCAATGATAATAGATGTGGCAGTGCCAAGTGACAGCAACATCAGAAAGAAGGAATATGAGAAGCTGGAGAAATACTAGGGCCTCAAAGGTGAACAGGAGATGTGGAAGGTGAAGGCAACAGTGATTCCAGTAGTGACAGGAGCACTTGGAGCAGTGACCCCTAAGATGTAAAAATGGCTACAACAGATCCCAGGAGCAACAACTGAACTCCCTGTCCAGAAAAGTGCAATGCTGGGAACAACTAAGATCCTGTGCAGAACCCTCAAACTCCCAGGCCTCTGGTAGAGGATCCGAGAATGAGAAAGGACAAAAAAGACCACCCCCTTTGGGGAGTGAGAAAGAAGTTTTTTTGTGTGAAGGAAATAATTATTTGCATTTTGCAATGAGAAATTAGTATTTGATCCCCCTGGCAAACAAGACTTAATACTTGGTGGCAAAACCCTTGTTGGCAAGCACAGCACTAAGAAATTTTTTCAGTTTGCACACATGTCAGGAGGAATTTTGGTCCACTCCTCTTTGCAGATCATCTCTAAATCATTAACATTTTGAGGCTGTTGCTTGGCAACCCGGAGATTCAACTCCCTCCATAAGTTTTCTATGGGATTAAGGTCTTGAGACTGGCTAGGCCACTCCATGACCTTATGTGCTTCTTTTTGAGCCACTCCTTTGTTGCCTTCGCTGTATGTTTTGGGTCATTGTCTTGCTGTAAGTTTCAGCCACGACCCATTTTTAATGTCTTGGTGGAGGGAAGGAAATTGACACTCAGGATTTTACGGTACATAGCTCCATGGCTCCATCAATTCTCCCATTGATGAGGTGAAGTAGTCTTGTGCCCTTAGCAAAGAAGCACCCACAAAACATAATGTTTCCAATTCCATGACTGACAGTGAGGACAGTGTTCTTTGGGTCATAGGCAGAATTTCTCTTCCTCCAAACACGGCGTGTTGAGTTAATGCCAAAGAGCTCAATTTTTGTCTCATCTGACCACAGCACCTTCTCCCAATTACTCACAGAATCATCCTGGTGTTCATTGGCAAACTTCAGATGGGCCTGCACATGTGCCTGCAGGGGGACCTTACGTACACTGCAGGATTTTAAACCTTTACTGCATAATGTGTTACCAATGGTTTTATTGGTGACTGTGGTCCCAGCTACCTTGAGATCTTTAACAAGTTCCCTCTGTGTAGTTTTAGGCTGATCTCTCACCTTCCTCATGATCAAGGATACCCCATGAGGTGAGATTTTGCATGTTGCCCCAGATCGATGTCGAGTGAAAGTCATTCTTCCATTTTCTTACTATTGCACCAACAGTTGTTTACTTCTCATCCAGCATCTTACATATGGTTTTGTAGCCCATTCCAGCTTTGTGCAGGTCTTTGATCTTGTCCCTGACATCCTTAGAAAGCTCTATGGTCTTGCCCAAGTTGTAGAGGTTAGAGTCTGACTGATAATTGAGTCTGTGGACAGGAGTCTTTTATAAAGGTGACTATGTAAGGCCGGTTTCACATTTGCGCCCAGAGGCGGAGCTACTGGCAGAGGTGCGGCAGGGGGCAGGGCTTAGCGGCGGCCATGCGCAGGCCGATGCTGCGGCCTTTAACTCATATGTGAAACCGGCCTTAGACAGCTGTTTTTAATGCAGGTACGGAGTTGATTAGGAGCGTCTAACTGGTCTGTAAGAGCCAGAACTCTTAATGGTTGGAAGAGGATCAAATACTTATTTCTCACTGAAAAATGTATAAATTATAGAAATTTATTTGCAATGTGATTTTCTGGATTTTATTTGTGATATTCTATCTCTCAATGTTAAAATTAACCTACCCTTAATATTATAGACTGTTCATGTCTTTGTCAGTGGGCAAACTTACAAAATCAGCAAGGGATCAAATAATTACCGTATATACTCGCATATAAGCTGAGATTTTCAGCCCATTTATTTGGGCTGAAAGTCCCCCTCTCACTTTATACACAAGTCATATACCAGGAGGTCAGTGGTGGAGGGTGGACGAGGGTGTCCGATCATACTTACCCCCTCCTGGAGTGGTCTCTGCAGCCCCCTCGCTTTTCCCAGGTCTCAGGCTACTTCCTGCAGCGGTCACGTGGTGCTGCTCATGAAAGTCATGAATATGTGCATATTTATGACTTTAATGAGCGGTACCACATGACCGCTGAAGGAAGGAGCCTGAGACCAGGAGAAGGGGCTGCAGAGATCGCGCCAGGAGGGGGTAAGTATATTTTATGTACACCTGTCCTCGCTCCAGCGTTGCGCGCTGCTCTGCTGTCTTCCGTCCTCTGTCTGATGTTCAGGCAGAGGGTGCGATGGCGTAGTCAGTGCGTGCCCTCTGCCTGAACGTCCCTGACAGAGGGACCTGGCAGACACAGAGGAGTGCAGCGATGGATGGAGGATCGGTAAGTAGCGCCAATGCTGGGGTCCTGAGCCAGCGGTGACCCCAGCACCTGGCCCCCTGCAATGGAAAGGTGAGTATTTCTTTTTTTTTCTATTTGCGGTGGCAGCAGCAGCATATGGGGGGGTATACTATGGAGCACCTTATGGGGCAGCATATGGGGAGATTCTATGGAGCACCATATGGGACAGCATATGGGGGGTATAATATGGAGCACCTTATGGGGCAGCATATGGGGGGTATAATATGGAGCACCTTATGGGGCAGCATATGGGGGGTATACTATGGAGCACCTTATGGGGCAGCATATGGGGGGATTCTATGGAGCACTTTATGCGGTAGCATATGGGGGGTATACTATGGAGCACCTTATGTGGCAGCATATGGGGGATTCTATAGAGCACCTTATGGAGCAGCATATGGGGGTATACTATGGAGCACCTTATGGGGCAGCATATGAGGGCATAAACTATGGGGCAGCATATGGGGGCATAAACTATGGGTCATCTTATGGAGCAGCATATGGGGGCATAATCTATGGAGCAGCATATGGGGGCATAATCTATGGAGCAGCATATGGGGCATAATCTATGGAGCAGCATATGGGGGCATAATCTATGGAGCAGCATATGGGGGCATAATCTATGGAGCAGCATATGGGGGCATAATCTGTGGAGCAGCATATGGGGGCATAATCTGTGGAGCAGCATATGGGGGCATAATCTGTGGAGCAGCATATGGGGGCATATTCTATGGAGCAGCATATGGGGGCATACTCTATGGAGCAGCATATGGGGCCATAACCTTTATGGAGCCCCATATGGGGCATATTATTCCATGGATCATCTTATGGGGCCATTATTAACCTTTGTGCAGCATTATATGGGGCATATTTTGTATGGAGCATGTTGTGGTGCCATAACCATTTATGGAGCATCTTATGGAGCAATTATTAACCTTTATGCAGCATTATATGGGGTGTTGTTGTGAGTTCATTTTCCCCTCCGTCACTGAGGCCTGGTGAACTCCCTGTTCTAGTGAAGGAAGGTAGTGAGCCTTATTATCAGGCACCTGGGACTAATGAAGACGATTGGCTGAGTGGAGTCACTGACTGGATTTAAGGCAGCCTACGCCCTTTCTGCCCTGCGGGTGATTTCTCTGTGGACTCTTGGACACCAGTCTGATTTCTGCTCTCCTAAAGCTAAGTTTTCTGTTTTGCCTTTTTGCATTTAAGATTTGTTTTTGTTTTTCTTGCTTTTTGGATTCTGCCACTCCCTGCTGGAGTGTGCAGTGTTCCGTTAGCTCTGTCTTCTGAAAGTACCTGAGTGCTGATTAGGCTTTGAAGCTTAGTTGCTTCAGGGCCATTTTTATATCAGCTTGTTGGCTTTTGTCTCTGATAGGGTTTTGGCAGATTGCAGACAGCAGCCTTCCTATCCGTTCCTATCTAGGTAGTTTTTGGGCCCCGTCTTTGCTCAGCCTGTCTTTCTGTCTGTGTAAGTGTTTTCATCTTGCTTCACCGTCATTATATGTGGGGGGCTGCCTATTGCTTTGGGGTCTGCTCTGGGGCAGTTAGATTTCCCCTTTCCTTCTTTAGGCCTATGTATCTCTCCGGCTGTGATCGAGGGGTCTAGGTCATCGTAGGAACCCCCCACGGCTACTGTTTGTTGTGTTGATAGGTTCAGGGGTCTGCAATCTGATAGTTGCCAACTTCTCTGGTTTTCTGGACTTAGCTAGCATTTCTGTTTTTACCTCCTACGGTGACTCAATCATAACAGAATCACCCGCCCAAACACAGATCCTGGGGTACTCAATAGCAGGAAAGAATTGTGTTTTTAAAAAAAAAAAAAAAAAAAAAAGGAGTGAGTATATTCTTTCCTCTATATCTCTGAGGCCGTAGGGGGAATTTTTTTTTTTCTCTCAATGGAGATAAAGCAAGTGTCTGATCGTGTGGAGCAGCTCACTGCTGAAGTGCGAGGAATTTTCGCCTATCTTGCTCGTTCACATGCTGTTGAACCAAAGATCCCCACACCTGATGTATTTTTTGGGGATCGATCTAAATTTTTGAGTTTCAAAAATAATTGTAAATTATTTTTTGCTTTGAAGCCTAACTCGTCAGGGAGCCCCGCGCAGCAGGTTAAAATTGTCATCTCTTTGCTGCGCGGCGATCCCCAGGATTGGGCGTTTTCTTTGAAACCAGATGACCCTATTCTGACTAATGTGAATGCATTTTTTCAAGCCTTGGGGTTGCTGTACGACGAACCTAATGCTATTGATCAGGCTGAAAAGACCCTGTTAGCATTGAACCAGGGTCGAGAATCTGCAGAGTTGTACTGTCAAAAGTTCCGAAAGTGGGCGGTCCTTACTACCTGGAATGATAGTGCCTTGGCTGCTCTCTTTCGGAAGGGTTTGTCAGAAGCCGTAAAAGATACTATGGTGGGATTTCCTGTTCCCTCTGGTCTGGACGATTCTATGTCTTTAGCCATTCAGGTTGATCGGCGTTTACGTGAATGCAGGATTACACGAGAGGTGTTGCCACCGGTTGAACAGACGTCTGAACCTATGCAATGTGATAGAGTTTTGTCTAAGGTGCAACATCAGGAATTCAGAAGGCGCAATAAGCTGTGTTTTTTCTGTGGAGATGCCTCACATATTTCTGTTTGTCCTAAACGTGAGAAACGCTTTGCACACACGTTTTCTGTTGGTGGGGTTCAGCCTAAGTTTCTTTTGGCGATTACTCTGATCTGTTCCCTGTCCACATTTTCCGCCAAGGCTTTTGTGGATTCGGGAGCAGCGCTAAACCTAATGGACTTGGATTTTGCTAAAACGTTGTGGATTTCCGTTGACACCTCTGCAGACGCCTATCCCTTTGAGGGGGATTGATGCTATCCCTCTGGCTAAAAATAAACCTCAGTTTTGGACCCAGTTGGTCATGCGGGTCGCCCCAGACCACCAAGAAAATTGCAGATTTTTGGTGTTGCATGGTCTGCATGATGCCGTTGTTCTGGGGTTTCCCTGGTTGCAGATTCATAATCCAGTTTTGGATTGGAAGTCTGTGTCTGTGGTGAGTTGGGGTTGCCGGTGTACCCTTAGTGAGGCTCCGGTTTTTTCCACCTCTCCTCAGTCGCATGAGGTTCCTGACTATTTGGCGGACTTCTATGATGTATTTAGTGAGAATGAGTCTGCGTCCTTGCCTCCTCATAGGAGTTATGACTGTGCAATTGAACTAAGCCCGGGGTGTAAATTTCCTAAGGGTCGGCTCTTCAATTTATCGTACCCGAGCACGAGGCTATGCGGTCCTATATTAAGGAGGCGTTGGAGAAGGGTCATATTAGACCATCCTCTTCACCCTTAGGTGCCGGTTTTTTTTTGTGGCCAAGAAGGATGGTTCTTTAAGGCCTTGTATTGATTATCGTGCCCACAATAAAATTACTATTAAATATCAGTATCCGTTACCCCTGATTTCGGATCTATTCTCTAGACTCAGGGGTGCTTGCTGGTTTACCAAGCTTGACCTCAGGGGGCATATAATCTTACCCACATTAAGCAGGGGGATGAATGGAAGACGGCGTTTAATGCTCCGGAGGGACATTTTGAGTACCTGGTGATGCCTTTTGGGCTCACTAATGCCCCTTCTGTCTTCCAGTGCTTCATGAACGATATTTTCCGAGACTTTGTCGATAAATTTTTGATTATCTACCTGGACGATATTTTGATCTTCTCCAAGGATTGGGATGCTCATGTGGAACATATTCGGACTGTGTTCCGGATCTTGAGAGAGAATTCTCTGTATGTCAAAGGATCAAAATGCCTTTTTGGAGTACAGAGGATTTCTTTTTTGGGATTTATTTTGTCTCCGTCAACTATTGAAATGGACCCGGCCAAGGTACAGGCCATTTATGATTGGGTTCAGCCCACTTCTTTGAAGGCCCTCCAGAAGTTTTTGGGTTTTGCTAATTTTTATCGGAAATTTATAGCAAAATGTTCTAGTATTGCCAAACCATTGACTGACCTGACCAGGAAGGGGGCGGATGTGTTGAATTGGTCTCCGGAGGCGGTTTCTTCCTTTCAGGAGCTGAAGCGTAGATTTATCTCCGCCCCGGTTCTGCGGCAACCTGATGTCTCACTCCCATTTCAGGTAGAGGTGGATGCTTCTGAGATTGGTGCAGGAGCAGTGTTGTCCCAAAAGGATCCGGTAACATCTAAAATGAATCCCTGTGCTTTCTTTTCCCGAAAGTTCTCTTCATCTGAACGTAACTATGATGTGGGGAATCGGGAACTGTTGGCCATGAAATGGGCATTTGAGGAGAGGAGACATTGGTTGGAGGGAGCCAAACATCAAGTTGTGGTCCTCACTGACCACAAAAATTTGATTTACCTAGAGTCGGCTAAACGCTTGAACCCCAGACAGGCTAGGTGGGCCTTGTTTTTTACAAGTTTTGATTTTGTGGTCTCTTTCCTTCCTGGAACTAAGAATGTCAAGGCAGACGCCCTCTCTAGGAGTTTCTTTGCTGATTCTCCTGTGGTGACCAAGCCTGCTACCATCTTAGGCGAAGGGGTAGTTCTTTCTGCCATCTCGCCCGATTTGAGACTTGCTCTGCAAGAGTTCCAGGAGGACAAACCTGAGCGTTGCCCCAGTGGAAAGTTGTATGTTCCTGACCAGTGGAAGAAGAGAGTGATGTCTGAAGTTCATTGCTCTGCATTGGCTGGTCATTCGGGTATTTTTGGTACTAGAGATCTGGTGAGTCGTTCTTTTTGGTGGCCCACCTTGTCTCATGATGTCAAGAATTTTGTGCAGTCCTGTGGGACTTGCTCCTGGTCTAAATCTTGTTCTCGCTCTAGTGGGTTGTTGATGCCTTTGCCGGTCCCCAGGAGGCCATGGACCCATATTTCAATGGATTTCATCTCTGATATGCCGGTCTCTCAAAGAATGACTGTTATTTGGGTGATTTGTGATAGGTTCTCTAAGATGGTTCATCTTGTACCTCTCCCTAAGTTGCCATCTTCCTCTGAGTTGGTGCCCCTGTTTTTGCAACAGGTGGTTCGCTTGCACGGGATTCCTGAGAACATTGTATCTGACAGAGGAGTTCAGTTTGTGTCTAGATTTTGGAGGACCTTCTGTTCCAAGCTGGGAATTCAGTTGTCCTTCTCCTCTGCTTTTCACCCTCAGACCAATGGGCAGACGGAGAGAACAAACCAGACCTTGGAGTCGTATTTGAGATGTTTTATTTCCACTGATCAGGATGATTGGGTTTCATTTTTGCCCTTGGCCGAATTTGCTTTAAATAATAGAGCTAGTTCTGCCACTTTGATGTCACCTTTTTTTGTAACTTTGGGTTTCATCCTCGATTTTCTTCAGGGCAGGTGGAGCCCTCTGCCTGCCCAGGTGTTGACACTGTGGTGGAGAGAATGCACCAGATCTGGGACCAAGTGGTGGATAAGTTATCTCTCTCCCAGGAAAAGGCCCAGTGGTTTTTCAACCGACATAGGACCATTGGTCCCCAGTTTAAGGTTGGTGATATGGTGTGGTTATCATCAAAAAATATTGCTATGAAGGTGGCTTCTCCTAAGTTTAAGCCTAGATTTATTGGACCTTACAAGATTTTGGAGACTATTAATCCGGTCTCTTTTCGTTTGGCTCTTCCTGTCACATTTAAGATCCATAGTGTGTTCCATAAGTCCTTGTTGAAGAGGTTTGTTGAGCCAGTTGTGCCTGAGGTGGCACCGCCGGACCCTGTATTGGTTGAAGGTAACTTGGAATATGAGGTCGAGAAAATTCTGGATTCCCGTCTGGCTAGATGGAGACTCCAGTATTTGGTTAAGTGGAAGGGTTATGGTCAGGAGGATAATTCCTGGGTCTCTGCCTCTGATATTCATGCCAAAAGATTGGTGCGTGCCTTTCATCGGGCTCACCCTGGTCGCCCTGGTAGCGTTGTTGAGGGTTCGGTGATCCCTCCTCAAGGGGGGGGTACTGTTGTGAGTTCATTTTCCCCTCTGTCACTGAGGCCTGGTGAACTCCCTGTTTAGTGAAGGAAGGTAGTGAGCCTGATTATCAGGCACCTGGGACTAATGAAGACGATTGGCTGAGTGGAGTCACTGACTGGATTTAAGGCAGCCTACGCCCTTTCTGCCCTGCGGGTGATTTCTCTGTGGACTCTTGGACACCAGTCTGATTCCTGCTCTCCTAAAGCTAAGTTTTCTGTTTTGCCTTTTTGCATTTAAGATTTGTTTTTGTTTTTCTTGCTTTTTGGATTCTGCCACTCCCTGCTGGAGTGTGCAGTGTTCCGTTAGCTCTGTCTTCTGAAAGTACCTGAGAGCTGATTTAGTTTTTGAAGCTTAGTTGCTTCAGGGCCATTTTTATATCAGCTTGTTGGCTTTTGTCTCTGATAGGGTTTTGGCAGATTGCAGACAGCAGCCTTCCTATCCGTTCCTATCTAGGTAGTTTTTGGGCCCCGTCTTTGCTCAGCCTGTCTTTCTGTCTGTGTAAGTGTTTTCATCTTGCTTCACCGTCATTATATGTGGGGGGCTGCCTATTGCTTTGGGGTCTGCTCTGGGGCAGTTAGATTTCCCCTTTCCTTCTTTAGGCCTATGTATCTCTCCGGCTGTGATCGAGGGGTCTAGGTCATTGTAGGAACCCCCCACGGCTACTGCTAGTTGTGTTGATAGGTTCAGGGGTCTGCAATCTGATAGTTGCCAACTTCTCTGGTTTTCTGGACTTAGCTAGCATTTCTGTTTTTGCCTCCTACGGTGACTCAATCATAACAGGGTGTATTATGTATGGGGCATCTTATGGGGCCCATCATGAACTGTATGAAGCATTATATGGGGCTCCTGATTCATATGGATATTCAAAAAAAATTAACCTACTGATGCCTCAATTAATTTTACTTTTATTGGTATCTTTTTTTTATTTTTGAAATTTACCAGTAGCTGCTGCATTTTCCACCCTAGGCTTATACACAAGTCAATTTCCCAGATTTTTGTGGCAAAATTAGGGGGCTCGGCTTATACACGGGTCGGCTTATACATGAGTATATATGGTATTTCATTCACTGTATATACAGCTGGTCCAGAAAGAATTCAGACTCCTTTAAATTTTTCACTCTTTGTTTCATTGCAGCCATTTGGTAAATTTAAAAAAGTTCATTTTTCACTCATTAATGTACACTCTGCACCCCATCTTGATGGAAAAATGAAGACATTTTTGCAAATTTATCAAAAAAGAATAAATGAAATATCACATGGTCATAAGTATTCAAACCATTTGCTCATACACTCATATTTAAGTCACATGCTGTCCATTTTCTTGTAATCCTCCTTGAGATGGTTCTACTCCTTCATTGGAGTCCAGCTGTGTTAAAATTAAACTGATGGGACTTGATTTGGAAAGGCACACACCTGTCTGTATAAGACATCACAGTTCACAGTGCATGTCAGACCAAATGAGAATCATGAGGTCAAAGGAACTTGCAAGGAGCTCAGAGACAGAATTGTGGCAAGGCACAGATCTGGCCAAGGTTAAAAAATAATTTCTGCAATACTGAAGTGTTCCTAAGAGCACAGTGGCCTCCATAATCCTTAAATGGAATAAGTTTGTGACCACCAGAAGTCTTCCTAGACCTGGCTACCCATCCAAATTGAGCAATCATGGGAGAAGAGCCTTGATGAGAGAGGTAAAGAAGAACCCAAAGATCACTGTGGCTTAGCTCCACAGATGCAGTACGGAGATGGAAGAAAGTTCCACAGAGTCAACTATCACTGCAGTCCTCCACCTGTTGGGTATTTGTGGCATAGTGGCCCGACCGAAGCCTCACCTCAGTGCAAGACATATGAAAGCCAGCATAGAGTTTGCTAAATAACATGGGAAGGAATCCCAGACTATCAGAAATAAGATTCTCTGGTCTGATGAGATGAGGAAAGACCTTTTTGGTGATAATTCTAAGCAGTGTGTGTGGAGAAAATCAGACACTGGTTATCACCTGCCCAACAAAATCCCAACAGTAGACCATGGTGGTGGTAGCTTCATGTTATGGGGGTATTTTCAGCTACAGGGACAGGATGACTGGTTGCCATTGAAAGAAACATGAATGCAGCCAAGTACAGAGATATCCTGGATGAAAACCTCTTCCAGAGTGCTCTGGACCTCAGACGTGGCCGAAGGTTCTCCTTCCAACAAGACAATGACCATAAGGACACAGCTAAAATAACAAGGGAGTGGCTTCAGAACAACTCTGTGACCATTTTTGTCTGGCCCAGCCAGAGCTGTGACCTAAACCCAATTAAGCATCTCTAGAGAGACCTGAAAATGGCTGTCCACCAATGTTCACCATCCAACCTGACAGAGCTGGAGAGGATCTGCAAGGAAGAATGGCAGAGGATCCCTAAATCCAGGTGTGAAAAACTTTTTGCATCATTCCCAAGAAGACTCATGGCTGTACTAGCTCAAAAGGGTGCTTCTACTCAATACTGAGCAAAGGGTCTGAATACTTCTGACCATGTGATATTTCAGTTTTACTTTTTCAATAAACTTGCTAAATTTTCTACGTTTTTCACTCAAGATGGGGTGCAGAGTGTACATTGATGAGAAAAAAATGAACTTTTTTGAATTTACCAAATGGCTGCAATGAAACAAAGAGTGAAAAATGTAAAAGGGGTCTGAATACTTTCTGTACCCACTGTGAATATATATATATATATATATATATATATATATATATATATTATACATATCATGAGAAGGTCACTGGTAAAATATGGAGGGGAGAAACAGTATGTGGCACTCAAGATTTTAAGCTCAGTGATATGAACCTGGAAAAATGCTCCAGCAAACTAAGTGCTGAGAGGGGTTAATCAGCCATATTAAGGGCTGGATTTTAGTCACCAGCTGAAGAGCGGGTGGGACACTGTTCACCATATCTCCACTTCAGAGTGTGGTTCAGAAGCTAAAAGTGCAGCCTTTGGACTTCAGTATTTGATGTCTCTGGAGAGGAGATCTCCAGAGCTGTGCTTGTCCTAAATAGTGCTGAACCTTGTTTTCTTTTTCCCTGAGTGGGTATATTTATGCAGCCACACAGACTGTACTGTAGGTATTTTTTTCTGTTATGCTGGAAGGGCTTAGAAGGGTACTTGTCTATCTAATTTTGCACTGGTTTATGCATTACATTTTTTTCCTATAAACCAGTTCAAACATAAAAGGAAAGCACTTCTGTGACTGCCTGTGTGAGAACCTGAGTGAGTCAATTTATCACAGTGCTAAAAGTACGGGCAACTTCCCCAGGAAGTACGTATGATGGCTTTGGACAAACTGCATGCCTTGGGTTAAGGCGGCTGCAGGACTAAAAGCAGATAGCATGGAGGATATATTAAAGCAGCTATTGCAGGCTAATCTAAAACACCAACAGCAATGGCTGCAGCAGCAATGGCAACTGGAACAGCAGCAGCAAGTACAGCTGCAACATCATCTGGAATAGTTTCTGCAGCAGCCGCAGAAACTATTACAGTAGCTACAGTTGGTGCTCCTGATTGAGGTGATCCATCACAGTAAGACTGCCGATCCCTCAAATCCAGATGATGATGCATACGTCCAGAAGATGATAAGCTGTGCAATGCAAAAGATGACCCCGATTGATGATGTTGAGGCAGAGCTCAGGCGAAACGTGCGTCAGGCAGGTGCAGGCTGCTGCTGGGTTCTTTCCTTGGTCAGTATGTATGCTGTTTAAATATTTTCTCGGCACTTGAACTTTCCATTCTACTTTGGCACTTTAGACTTGTCTTTTTACCTATCCCATTAATGATAATTTGTTACTAATTATAGGGATATTGGTATCTCTTTACTTTAGTAGAGACCAGTCTTATTATTGTTATATTTTTTGGTGTCCTTTTTGCCTCAGCTGCTGACTTGATTATTTTATGCTATATACACCTCTTTGATCCTTAAAGGTAAATTAATTTGTGATTTTTCTTATGATATCTATATGAATTATTAATTACTACTATACACTATCATACTCCTTTGGGATTTATTGAGTTTTTATGATGGATGAATTTGTTCTTTGATATCTTTTAAGATCCATAAGATTTATTGATCATTACTATAATTATTTTGATCACTTGACATTTTAATATACACATTTGTGATCATGTTGTCAGTTATATGAATGGTGCTATAATTTTTACAAAAACAAAAATTCTTGGTGTATATTTTTTACCTCGTACTTGCCTGCACAGTTTTTCCACCTGTTTTGCTTCCCCCTAGTTTTCTCTTTTCTGCATTTGGATTGTTTTATACTTTAATGAATAAATATGTTTTTTAAAGATTATTTAGTTGTATGTCATGTTTATAGGTTTATATACTGTAATTGAGTGGACATACAACATATTTATATTTGAGCTATTTTTGTACTAGTTTCAACCATGTTTGAGCAGAGTGGGAAAGGTTGCTGCCGCAGCAGTGGGCGGAGGTCTTAACTCCCTATCTAAATGGTGAGGCCTACAAGGCTTATTATGACCTGGTCTTACAGGACTCACAGGGTGTATTTCAGTGACAAAAACCCTCGCTCCCAAATGTTTGACCTGCTACCTTTGGTACAGAAATGGTTGCAGCCAGAGTCCTCCATGCGTGTTGTTATGGACAGATTTATTCACTTCCTTCCTAGGCCGATGCAAACCTGGTTTGCCCAGGGAGAACCCCACATGGCTGTTGACCTGGTTGGCTTAGTGGAAAAGTACCAGGTGGTCAAGAAGTCCTTAAAGAAACCAGCTGTTGTCACATCCCCATACTGCGGTACCCAAAATGAGCCTGACTCCCAAAAGAAGTGTAATAGAGCCACAACTGGGTTGAGTTCAAGGTCCCAAGAGGCTGCCAAAGGCCACTGGCAAGGACGGTATTTGCTGGAGGCGTCACGATCGTGGGCACATAGCTGTCCATTATCCATTGTCTACCAAACTAATGGACTGCAGCAATGGGAGGACTGTTCTTATGCTTATCTAGCCTGCAATGTAGACTATCATCCCAATTAGGGGCCGCAAGCATGTCCCATGAGAATAAATGAAGTTCTGGCGCCTGTAATCTTGATCTCTGGGAGTCTGATGTCCCTGGTAAGGGCCACACTCCCCCACCAGTTAATACGCAGGAAACTTGTAGGCATCCGCTGTATTCAGGGTGATGCCAAGGACTACCCTGTTGCCAGAGTGAGTATAGAAATCAACTGTGGCACTGAGTCCCATGAGGTCAGAATAGTTAAAGGGAAGGTGACGTGATTTTAATTTTTGTATTAATAATAATTGATTATACTGTATACTCAATTATTTTTAATAATTTAAGATCTATTGTCGAATCACATACAGCAAACCTAAATAGTTCCAACACGGTGGACTTATCTAATGAACTTTCCAATAATTGCCTCTTCATATTCCAATAGCAAGACTTACCCATTCAGCTGAAAGGCCAACATACCCTTCTGTCCTTATCATTGGTGACACTGGGAATTATCAAATCACCAATTAAGTGATGGGGTAAACTCATGAGATGCATGTATTTGCTGTCTGCCCTCCCCTCTTCTTAATTGCTGCTCTCTACAATTACGTGTGTATCAGTGTTATGCGTGGTGTCAGCAAAATGAAGACAGGAGTAGAATGCTCTGTCCAGCCACCGGCAGTGTCAATGAGCATACGCAGCATTCAGACACTGCGCAATCTGGAAAGCAAACACTGTCAATCAGGAGTGGAGAAAGCCCCTTAATTGTCAGATGAGGAGATGTTACATTTTACCAAACTCTTGCCAGAGGAGCACACTCATTTACATAAAACTTAAAAGATATATTCTCAGACACTGTTCCAGTGATAAGCAGTCATAAAGGAGCGCTAAGGAAGCCACCCAGGGGCAGACAAGGATATCAGGTCTCCACCGCAGCTCCAGCCAAAAACCTCCAATGGAGTATAGGAGCAATGAGAAAATTGAAAATGGTCTTAGGAGCGCAGAAAAGAGACTCAGGCAAGAGATGGGTTTAAACCACAACGCGTTTCGATGGAGGATAAGTCTTCATCAGGTGGATGAAGAACATTCACCTGATGAATACGGATCCTCGGTCGAAACGCATTGTGGTTTAAACCCATCTTTTTTCTGAGTCTCTCTCCTGCGCTCCTAAGACCGTTTTCTCATTGCTACCATAGTGTATAGCACATTTAAAAAGCATTTTGGGGGTGAGAGACTCCCTTTAATTGGAGGCTGCCTTTTGCTTAGGTTTCAGTAATAATGAAGGGACACATTTTCCTAAGATTATATTCGAGAATACAGAGTAAATACTATTGTATACCTGATCTCACAGGATATCTGCCCGTTAAGAATGCAGCTCGGCTAGGTGTACATAATGGAGATGCTGCTATATGATGTGTAAGCTTGGCTCCTTCCGCAGCTATTCTGTCAATATTTGGTGTTCTGAAAAAAAATGAAAGTATACTTTACAAAACATCTTCCCGGAAATATAATAAACCCTCTCTTCATTATTCAACCATTTAATGAGTGGCATGAAGCCATTTACTTTACCAAAGAAAGCAACCATATTTAATACATGTATAATTAGATAAGCCAGAAAACATCTTTATTATTATTTTAATATAATCTTTAGGTTGTTTTGAGTAAGATTTGCAAAATGTGACATAGATGAAAAGAAACATCACCAAACCTGAGTGTTTTGTTCCCATAACATCCCACATCTCCAATTCCAAGGTCGTCAACCATTATCAGAACAAAGTTGGGCTTTGACTTTGTTGCACAAAGAATATTAATAATGAGCAAGAATGTCAGTGGTAACAGAAGCTTCATCTCTATGGATAGAAATATATCATATGAAAAATACAATTTAAAACAGATAGCATAGATAGATAACTGTCCATTAGTAAAGAAAAAAAAAAAAAAGCATAAACAATATGTTTAGGCTTATGAGAGTACAGCATTATACAGTGAGTGTCACAATCAATGACAATAGTAGTATGAAAATGTGAACTAAGAAATGATTGCATGTATTCATAGCATAAAAGTAAATACATTCTTGCATACAGGCGAAAATTGTGTCTAAGTTGCACCAGTGTCCTTTGGTAGGTACTGTAGCCTTAGGGGTCAGTAAGTTCTCACTACTGGCCTCCTTCATACATCCGTATTAAAACATGTACTTGAAAAAACAATACTGATGTCATCACTGTTTGCCATTAGTGTGTCTTCGGTGTGTCATAAGTATACGGTCCGCGTGTCTGTTTTTAGCACCAATGTGTCATCAGTGTTTTTTCAGTATGGATAAAGAAAGAAATAAATTACAAAGCTTCTCCTATACTTTGCAATATTAAAAGTGGACAGAACACAGATAGCACACTGGTGCCATCAATGTGCTGTACGTGTTTTTTTACAGACCCAGAGACTTGTAATGGCACTTGTCATCCTTATGTCACAGATGTGTCAGAGGCTGAAGACAATTGCACTGCATCTGTCTGCAGAAGGTCTCGTTGGTTTGCTTTGAAGACTAGTGGCCACCTCCCCCGCTGCTAATGACCACACCTGGACCTGGGTGTTTCTAAATCCCTACTTCCTGTTGGGAGGGGCAGGTATTATTTTCTATTTGCGCTTCTCTGTTGAAGCTTGGAGCTGTAGCAGTCTGCTAGTGTCCTCTTGGAGTTTGGAGGGCATCAGCATTTTTCCCTGAGTCTACTCAAGCTAAGTGTCCCCCTGGTTCCATTTATCCTTACTGTCTTAAGTGTTAGTGGTATTAACTAGCATTCATCCTGTCCTTCCAGCTGCAAGGCTTATCGCCAGGGTCACACAGGGACTAAACATACTGTTTGGCAATAGGGCCAGAACCTATATAGGGATGGTAGGACAGACAGGGTGATGTTAGTTCAGTCTAGGGGTCTCCTCTTCACCCTTCCCTAGTGTTTGGTTCCCCTTCTCTTAACCCTTTGTGTTGCACTTAGTCTGTCCTACACTGTGCATGACACTGTAGTGCCAGAAAAAAATGGACATGTATCTGTGTGTTTTGTACTTACACACAGTCTGTGCAAAAACACGGATATGTGCATAGCAAAAGTAGATTATAATGGGTCTGTGTGGTATCCATGAAAAAAAAGAATACCACACGTACTGGAAACACGAACGTGTGAAGGAGGCCTTATGATGTGTCTCTCTAAGACCACAGAGGAGTATGAAAAACTCCAGTCTGAAGTGTAGCATCTGAGGTCTGTCTCAGGTGAACTAGTAATAAAAAAGTGGGAAAAGGGAAGGTATATTTTCAGCTCACCGTTTGTGTGACTATAGCCTCCATAATAGGGTGCAGCAAAGAGCAAAAAGGGGATTCCAGCATCCACTTGATGTTGAGATTAAAACATTAATTTTAATAACATTTAAGATGAAAAAATTATAATGAGAAAATAATTGTGGGGTTAGAAGGAGGAAAATAAGGAGTGGGAGGATAAGGATATCTGGTTACACATTTCGAGCTCAGGGCTCTTAGTCATGACTAAAAGCCTTGAGCTAAAAATGCATAGATAGATGTCCTAATTTACCCCTCTCACTCCTCTCTTCCCTCCTACTTCCCCAACTATTATTTTGTCATTATGATTTTTCATTTTAAATATTTTCATTAAAAGTAATGTTTTAATCTTAACATCAAGCGGATGCTGGAATCCCCCATTTTCTCTTTGACTCAGGTTAAGTAGACCAGCCGACCTGCATCATTGACAAGCCGCCATTAAATGGGCAAAGGTCTACAACAGTAAAGGGGAACATGAACATTTTTACTTTAATAACAAGATAGCCTGTGAGGATTGAGGAGTAGTCATAGCATAGGAGTGTGGAAGGTGATGATGAAGTGTAAAGATGACTGCCATGTTAGAATGAACTAGAAAACTGATGTGTGAAGGATTGTGACGCAGAAAGCACAAAACAAGCTATTGCAGGAGACTGCTGTAAAAAACGAGACAATGAGATAGTTTATAAGCACTGTTAAGCCCCCGTTACACATAGCGATATCGCTAGCGATATCGCTGTAACGTCACCGATTTTGTGACGTAGCAGCGATATTGCTAGTGATATCACTACATGTGATACTTACCTCCGACTGGCTCCCCTGCTGGTTATCGCTGATTGCGCGAGAAGGTCCTGGACCATTTCTCGTCGGGCGCTTCCTGCTGGGCTTCCTGTGGCGCCGACGAGCGACGCGTGGATGCGGACGGGAGGACTTCAGGATCGCCACGTCTGACAGGTAAGTAGCGACCCCCGACCCCTGGTATGTCGCTGGTGAGATCTGCCTGTGTGGCAGCTCACTAGCGACCACTTAGCGATGGACCAGTATCGTTGTCGGGATCGCTGGTGCATCGCTAAGTGTAATGGTACCCTTAGAGTGTGTGCTGCATGACTGAACTGAGACTGTCAAAGTCTGTTGCAAAGTGACAGAGCAGCTGTTGGGCAAAGTTCAAGGAAGTTGTAGCAAGTATAAAGTGTTAGCTGTCTAATTCTATTCAAGGAATGTTGCTTCATGCAAGACTAATGAAACTATCAAGCTCCTCGACTCTTTTGAGTAACGTTCTTCAACTTCCAACTGAGTAGACCAGCAACATTTTGCCATCCAGAAGTGTAAAAATCACTGCACCACTAATGATTTTTACAGCTTAATACATTTCTAGGCCATGCCATCCTGTATATCATTTATAATAGATGATCCAAACCACATAAACACAAAACCAGAACCAACTACAATTTGTAAACCTACTCCTAAGGAGGAAGGGTGGCTGTTCAGCAGCTTAAAATGTGCATGCTTGACTTAGTGAAAATATGCTTATATAGTTCATAACTCAAGAATGCTTAAAGCTGACCAATCAATAAACATCGTGTCCAAAGTGTCATGAAGCCTAAGCAGATTAATGTACAGTTTTGAGGTGAATATTTGGTGTACATTGATAAATCCTTTTTGCCAACATGCCCAGCAGGTGGTCTTACTCAACAATTGATATCTACCTAGGCATGCACTCTCAAACAGGAAAGGCTGTCAATCATTTAGATACTCGACCCACTGGACTCATAACCCTGAATGTGAAAGATTTCTAGCAACAAGTTACAGTTTTTAAAGATATTTTTCCCACAAAACACAGTCACGTTTTAAATGATAGATTCCCTTGAAACAAATTTTGAGTAGTTATTAAAATAGCATTGCTGATTATCTACAATATCCACTATATTACAGTGCTGGATGCAAGACTTAACTTTGTGAAGCAAAAGTATATACTGGCTGAACTGCTTGTTTTTACCCACTGTGATCCACAATTTGCCAACGCTGATCTTAAAATTAAAAAAGAACTCCATGTTCCTAATGCAAGGTCTGTAATAAAATCTAGTAATAAAACAGAGCAACATATTTCTCTTCCTTTTTTTTGCCTTAAAACTTTTCATTAAACAGTAGCTTTAAGGACGTTAATGAAAAAATGAATAAATGAATGAAAGGGTCTGCGTTGCAGGACCTTCGAGTAATGGAGGAAGCTTTTACGAAGCATTTAAATAACTTTAATGAGTCATTGACAATTTCTCTTTTCAAGATTGCTTTGCATGGATTTGTTTACTACATAGGAACTCAATAAGTATGGCTTTTCAGTTGAAAATAATAGCAGACCACACGACCTGGCTAAATGCTAGCCAATCATTCTCAAGTACCTTTCAAGTCGGTAAAATGAAGTGTTTAACTAAAAAACAATGGCTAAATTGGCACTTTTAATGAAGGAAGTGCAGTATAAAGCTTTACAGTTCAAGTTCTACAAGGTTGACACTTTATTATACAGTTACAAAAATAATTAGCCCTTCTCGAGTGCAACAAATCTTCTTTTCCAAGGAAATATAGAACAAACATGACAATTCATTAGTGAGAACAGCAATCAATCAGCTGCTGAACCAAGGTCACAGCTCATTTCATATACTGAAAATAACCACCTGAGTTCATGGTAATGGCTTTTAACATTCACAGAGAAGAGCCAAGTTTACTAACCGGAATGCATCATCAATATAAATGGCTGTTCTGAAGGCTGCTGTATAGGCGAAGCAGGAATTAGTCATAGAAAATATTACATTGTGAGCTCGTGTATAAAAATATATATTTTTTCCAATCACTATCTTCATCTAATGAAGCAAATCGTAATTAAAGAAAATTGTCATTGCTTGATTTAATGGAATATTTAAGTCTTTTCCATATATACAAGTGTATGTCATGGTTTGGGCTCATTTCTCATCCAATATAGTACAGTTGCGTCACAAGCTTGCCCTGCGCACAGGAGCTGTGCACCCACTGTCAGCAAAGGTCCTGGCCATTCTACTGCTTAGATGTGAGTCAATAGCTCTTCTGTAATGCAAATCAATGAGTTGTTATGGCAGCCAGTGGTCTAACAAGTTCTCCCACTACTCCCATAGCTATATTATTATTAATGTTTGTTATTAGAGTTGTTGCAGATCAAAAAAAGGAAAAAGCTCTACAGCAATACATTTTTGGGTTAAAGATTTTTTTTTTACCCTTAGATGATTACAAAAAGTATGTATACATGGCATGGTAAAGTAGTATGTCTGTCTTTTTATTAAATTAATTTCTATTTTTATTTTATTTTTTATTTAGATCTGGTGCCAATGTACAAGGCATAAGAGATATTGCCCAAAGTTTTAACCAACTTGTGGTCTTTGTCCTGGAGAAAACATGGACCAATTATAGTCTATGGAGCTGTTCACATGTTCTTGCGCTTTTGTGGACCACTTATCCAGGTAAAAATCACAGAGACATGGCCGATCTCAGTCACTCTTAAAAATCATATACACAATGTCATACCATTGGGCCATTAGGATAAAAAAATATTACAACTAAAATGTTACAACTAAAATTTTGTCTTAGCCTCAGATTTTTCATTTTCAGAAATAGGTGAAAATGCACCACAAAATTTGTTGCGCAATTTCACTCAAATGTGACAATACTCCATAAGTTTGGCTAGATGACAAGGTTTGGAAGGTAGAAGCGCTATTGATATTTTGAAGTGCTGAGTTTCCTAGTATAGTTTGTATGCGACATTTGCAGCGTCCCCATGGTGCTGGAATATGAGAAACTCTTAAAATGTTTTAAATTGCACATCTCTAGGAATTTATCCTTGAGTGTAGCAACAATTTTGATTACACAGAAATAGGCACACAGTGTATGCTGCCAAGTGAAAATTGCAAATATACAATTTGAGGGTTTGAGAGCATCTATTTTGCTTGGGATTTTTGTCTTTTTTTGTGGGGAGGAGAACAAGGGATCCTTTAAGCCATCATTATTGTGGACATCCCAAAATTTTCATATACGGATGAAAAACCTGAAACACTAAAGGCTAGATTAACAATTATCATGTGAACCCTTATGTTGAGATTTCCATCTAAATCAGTAAAAAAACAGTCTCTGTTTAGGTGGTGTACATGTTTTAAGGGGTAATGAAAAGCATGGCCAAATGTCCTTTTGTGCATGATAAAAGAGATATGATACTGCCAAGGCAAAGGCCATACAAAATTTAAAATAACTCTGACTTCCTCATTATATTGAATGATTCTTTCAGGGGCTTCATCTTAATCATGCTTTTTGAGATTTATACAAAAATCTCAATGTACGTGTTGAGTGTAGCACACAGAATAGAATCAGCTTTAGTCTACATTTACATGACTGTATTTTCGGTTTGAGTGCTGTTCGTGAAGTAAAACAAGTACTCTGACCAATGGTATTAAATTGGGATTTTCAGATGGCTGTATGTTTTTCACTGACCAAATGTCTATGGTGAAAAAAAAAATTGTAGCATCCGCTAGTCTTGAAAAGTTAAGTCTATCGATGGCAAAAAAACAGCTCATATTATAAGGATTTATTGTAATTCTGTAACAGAGTAAACTATATTTGGTCTTGTAAATTTTAATAAGTGCTGATGCATAAAATTGAATGCCATATGGATTTCATGACTTAAAAAATACAGGTGAAAAAATGTGTTTTTTATGAAAATCAGACTACTTTATATTCTCCTTGTGTGGACTTAGCCTTAGGCCTCATTCACAAATCTATGTTAAACATGTTCATTAAAAAGTAGTACTGATGTCACCAGTGTTTTGAATCATTGTGTCATCAGTGTATGGTCCATGTGTCCATTTTTACTATCAGTGTGTCAGCAGTATTTTTTACGGATTGATAGCATTTTCCAGATGCCATTTACCATGCGAATAAAGTGAGCAGACAGACCTCTGTATATAATTGCAATGTTATTAGACAATTAAGTGGATTAAGGAGGCTTTTCTGTGCTGGAAAGGAGATTGTGGTTATTGTTACTGTTCTCTTTATGTGTGCCCTATGGTGCTCCATCTTGTGATTGTTTCCCCTTACCTCCTAGAGATTGTAGGCTGCTCACAAATTAACTGACAAATTAGCCTTAGTTTTTTCTCCTCTCTAATTTTACTTCCCTATCTTTCTGTTCTCTCTTAGCTTTCTTCTTTTTCTAGATCTTCCCTGTACCCTCTTCTCATTAACACATTTTTATGCCCCCTCCTCTTTCAAGCCATTTATAAGTATGTCATCAGAGAGTTTCTCTGAGCTATCATTGGGCTCTTTAAATGCCGAAGGCTTACATGTCCTGAGAAATCTCCTTTATAAAAAGAGGCTTGACGTTCCTTTTTTTTATTTTTTTTACAAGAAACCCACTTTTGCCAAAACAAACCATATAAGGCCTCTTTCACACTTCCGTTTTTGACAATCAGTCAAGATCCGCCAATTTTGAAAAAAAATGGATCCGCCATTTTTCTTTGCGGATCCGTTTTTTTCCCCATTGCCGTCCGTTTCATCCGTTTTTTTGAGGATCCGCCACAATGTTAGTGTCCGTCAACATCCTGAAAGATTTCCAAACGGAGCTTGCAACGTTTTTTTGGCCGGCGGATCCTCCAGACACTGAATTAACCCCAAAATCTGTCTGGGTGCCGGACAAAAAAAAAAAATCTCTCTCTCTCTCTCTCTCTCTCTCTCTCTCTCCTTCCCGGCCAGCGGTTCCTTTAAATTTCCTCATTTTCAGGATCCGTCTAAAAACGGATCCTGTGCCATCCATTCACATCAGTTGAGAACGGATCCGCTTGTCTGCCTTTTTGGCGGATTTTAACTGATGCAAATAACTGAATTGTGAAAGAGGCCTTAGCTTTCAAACTACAGATTTCCTAAGACCTACATAATAGTCCCTTACCTGATTACAAAACCAGACTAATGCATACTTATATCACACTCGGTTCTTTGGGTGTTCTGTTCTGAGTCTCGCACTGATGGAGAGGGACAACTGCTAATAGTCAATGGTCTTGTTGCATCTAATAAGGTCACTTTTGCCTCCCAGTTCCTACCCAACTCAGGTCAGGACAAAGCACTTTATACTTATTTAGACCAACTAGTGGTATTTACAGAAGAAATATTGATCCTGGGGGACCTTAACACAGCTTTTAATCCTTTAATGAACAACTTCTAAGGAAGTCTCTTCCCTTTCACTCCCCACTGAAAGACGTTTTCTAAAATGCTTGCTGGACCATCTGTTGATTGATACATGGCACCTACTTCACCCAGCTAACAGAGATTTTTCCTTCTATTGTAACTTTCATGATGTTTATTTGAGGATTGATTATATTTTACGAAAACATCAGGATTTCACCCTGATCCAAAGGGCTAATATTGGCAATATTTTCTTCTCTGACCACATGCTTATTGATGTGTCTACTGCTCTACCTACCTACAGAGTCAAGCAATGCCATTGAGATTAGAGAAAACTGTAAAAAAAAAAGCGCAATAGGGTCTTAACCGATAAATTGATATCAAAATGGATATGTTGAATGATTTATTGAATAGGTTTACAGAGTCAACGCATTTCGATTTTGAGGCCATGCGGGAACTCTTCATCAGGACAGAAACACAGCAGCCTGGATTGGTGCTAGGTTCAGCTCTCTCTGTTACCCCAAGAGCTCAGCTGTCAGTCAAGGTGAACTCTCACCGGTGATGGTGCGGGTACTGTCCGTGACTTTGTATGTGAATTTGTGGGAACACCTTCCCCATTATGATGTAGATACTTCAAAATGCTGGAAAAGGGTTTATATCAGTCAGAATTCTTTTTCTTCAGATACAAGACTCCAGTTCTCCTGCATCAAACATACAATATTATTACACTATAGAAGCTTTTTCAGGGAAAATGTAGGATTGTAGGTATGGCCATCCATGCAATGCAGATTCTTTAGGTCCACAAGTGGTTTTAATTTAAGAAAATAGAGGATCCATCTCTGAAATCCTTGTTCCTACTAGGCCAGAAGCACAAAGATTAATGTCATGAAACAACCTTCTTCAAAATATAATATTATGGGAACCTGAACACACGTTTATAACTCTGTATTAGAGCAATGAACCTCTGATTGCTATAAAAGATGTCCAGAAATGAATCTGTACGGATTGCTGGACCTTAAAGTAACATGATTGAAAGTGGACATTTACTTTTAGGCACAAATTGATTTCTTTCTGATTATGATACCCAGTGCTCTGATTTTTTTTTTAACTAAATTTTGATTCAGATTTTATAATATACACTTACAGAAAAAGAATTAAGAAAACTGAAAATAACATACAGTACATATCTTACTAAACGGAATTATGCAATAAGGGTTGGGAAAAATATGGGATAAAAAAGTCTGTACAACAGAATCTACTGTACAGTCAGACCGAGGGTTGATAGAGTTCATGGTTGTTCATCGGTGTGAGCAAGGGCAGAATAACGTCAAACAAACCAAGGTCATTGCTTGGAGAAGATGAAAACACATCAATTTGGGGCGAAGAAACAGGCATCAGGTTCATGAAGCTATTCAGTCCTTCCATATTTTGCAAAGCCCCTATTGCTGTCAATAGGGCAATCATGTCCTCTATCCTTTGAAAAGATCGGAGAACCATTCTTCCAGGGTGGGAGGACTTTTACTTCTCCACTGGTGTCAGAGAAGATTTGTAGCTAATTGTATAAAGAAATCTACAAGTGACTGGTCATATTTGAAACAGCTGGTTAGCATGATGAAAACTAAAATTCTCAGGGTTCCAATTTTTTTAAATTAAATTACTTTTTTAATACAATTACTTTTGGGCAGTCAGCATTTATAAGTGTGTGTAGAATTTTGTTTTTCAGAGTGAATATTTTTTTCCATTATGGCCTTCATAGACACAGAGAACAATTATATAATGATGAATCGTAGCACTGTTTCACATCATTAGTTATATTAGAATTACATGAGATGTTACCTCAGTAACTAGTGTTGTTTCTTGGGAAACCATACAAGTACTAGGAAAAAGAATGCAAGTAAACAGATTAGCAGGGAGAAATGGTATTGCAACAATACTGTATTGCCATGATCAGTGCTCAAGAAGACTCACTAGAATGCATGACATATAATTACTACATCAAACATCCCTGCTCCTAAACTGCCTTCAGATACATTCAAGTGGGTTTTCTAAGGCATCAAGGGTCAAAGGAAATTAACGAGTTGAAGCACTTTGTTAAAATGAGAACAACTTAAACACACTCATCCATTATGCTCTCGAGACTCTTTGCAGCTAAAAGTTGATTTCAAAATAATGCCTGAAAAGGCGTAAGATTAAATAAAAGAATAAAAAAAGACACAATCTAGTGCGTATAATAGCATCCTATAATGAAGAGAGCAGTGCACATACATAGCCTCCTACTTCAATATTCCATCACAGGAGCATACATTTATTGGGTACAGTGGTTGCAGTAACACCCGGACCCTAGAGCCTTATATTAATCCTTCCCAAGTATCCTATAATCATCACATGAGTAGCATGCACTATGGGCAAAGCTCCCAACCGTCCCGGATTTGGCGGGACAGTCCCATTTTTTATTGCATGTCCCACTGTCCCGGGCGGGAGCTTATTTTTCCAGCATTTCACTGAGCCGCATGCCCTCCCAGACAGACCCACTGGCCACCGCAGCGATAAATCCCAGCACTGATATCGCTGATCACTGGGCTGATCAGTGCGCACAGGACCTGTGATGAGGTCACAGGAGGGGAGGAGTCAGAGGTCACATGATCAGGGGCCTCCGTCCATGGCCCCTGATCATATGACCCCTGACTCCTCCCCTCCTGTGACCTCATCACAGGTCCTGTGCGCACAGCCCTCATGTCTGCAGGACTCTGCTGTGCTGGTTGTCATGGTGCTGGATGAGGGGAAGTTTATGTGTGGGGTCAGGAGGGGTTTTCAGCGTGGATGTAGTAGAGCAGCATGTGTACAAGGTGGATGGAGCAGAGCTGAGCATGTACAAGGTGTACGGAGCAGAGCCAAGCGTGTACGAGGTGTACGGAGCAGAGCCGCGCAAGTATGAGGTCAGGTGTATGGAGCAGAGCTATGTGTGTATGAGGTGTACAGAGGAGAGTCACACGTGTACGAGGTGTACAGAGCAGAGCCACAAGTGTATGAGGTGTACAGAGCAGAGCTGCGCGTGTACGAGGTGTATGGAGCAGAGCCGCACGTGTTTGAAGTGTACAGAGCAGAGCCGCATGTGTACGAGGTGTGCGGAGCGAAGTTGTGTGTGTACAAGGTGGACGGAGCAGAGCCGAGCGTTTACGTGGTGTACGGAGCAGAGCCACGTGAGTATGAGGTGTACAGAGCAGAGCCGCGTGAGTACGAGGTCAGGTGTATGGAGCAGAGCCGCACGTGTATGAGGTCAGGTGTGCGGAGCGGACCAACATGTGTACGAGGTGTACGGAGAGGGGCCGCGTGTGTACGAGGTGTACGGAGAGGAGCCGCGTGTGTACGAGGTGTACGGAGAGGAGCCGCGTGTGTACGAGGTGTACGGAGAGGAGCCGCGTGTGTACGAGGTGTACGGAGAGGAGCCGCGTGTGTACGAGGTGTACGGAGAGGAGCCGTGTGTGTACGAGGTGTACGGAGAGGAGCCGCGTGTGTACGAGGTATACGGCGCGGAGCCGCGTGTGTACAAGGTGTACGGAGTGGAGCTGCTTGTCTACGAGGTGTACGGAGCGGAGCCGCACGTGTACAAGGTGTGCGGAGCAGAGCCGCATGTGTACAAGGTGTGCCGAGCAGAGCCACACATGTACGAGGTGTGCGGAGCAGAGCCGCACGTGTACAAGGTGTACGGAGCAGAGCCACGTGTGTACGAGGTGTACAGAGCAGAGCCGCGTGTGTGTACGGAGCAGAGCCGCGTCTATTCGAGGTGTACGGAGTGGAGCCGTGTGTGTACCAAGTGTACGGAGCTGAGCCATGTGTGTACGGAGCGGAGCCACGTGTGTACGAGGTGTATGGATCAGAACTGCATGTGTACGAAGTGTATGGAGCAAAGCCGCATGTGTACAAGGTTTACGGAGTGAAGCCATCTATGTACAAGGTGTACGGAGTGGAGCTGCTTGTCTACGAGGTGTACGGAGCGGAGCCGCACGTGTACAAGGTGTGCGGAGCAGAGCCGCACGTGTACAAGGTGTGCGGAGCAGAGCCGCACGTGTACAAGGTGTGCCGAGCAGAGCCATACATGTACGAGGTGTGCGGAGCAGAGCTGCACGTGTACAAGGTGTACGGAGCAGAGCCACGTGTGTACGAGGTGTACGGAGCGGAGCTGCGTGTGTACAAGGTGTGCGGAGCGGAACTGTGTGTGTACGGAGCAGAGCCGCGTGGTTTCGAGGTGTAAGGAGTGGAGCCGTGTGTGTAGGTGGTGTACGGAACAGAGCCCTGTGTGTACCAAGTGTACGGAGCTGAGCCATGTGTGTACGGAGCGGAGCCACGTGTGTATGAGGTGTATGGAACAGAACCACGTGTGTACGAAGTGTATGGAGCAAAGCCGCATGTGTACAAGGTTTACGGAGTGAAGCCATGTGCGTACAAGGTGTACAGAGCGTGGCCGCATGTGTACAAGGTGTACAGAGCAGAGCCGCATGTGTATGAGGTTTACGGAGTGGAGCCGTGTATGTGCGAGGTGTACGCAGCGGAACCGTGTGTGTACGAGGTGTCCCGGATCTACCGGGACAGTCCCAATTTTGAGAGTCTGCCACGGCTGGGAGTTTACTTTTCCTGCGGACAAAGGAGTACATGGCGGAACCCCAAAGAGCACTTTAAAATTCACATGTGACGTTCCACCAGAAGTGACGTGCTAGAAGCTGACCGGAAATTAAATAATTTCGGGAGGAATTGTGACGGAACCATGGATGCACTTCAGGGAATGCTTCAGATCCATCACCATGTCCTCCTCCGATAGCGCGGACAGCGGGATCGCCTTGGACTCGGGGATGCCGGCCATGTGAGTGCATCATGATGTGTCCTGCACCGGGAGGCTCAGGTGGGCATTACAATGGGAGCCGGGCTGCTATAGTATCTTCATAGAATCTTTCTTTCTCTCTCTGTTTCTTTCTCTCTCTAATCTTTCTCTCTGTTCTTTCTTTCGTTCCCCTCTTCCTTTCTCTCTCTGTTTTTTCTTTCTTTCTTTCCTCTCTTGCTTTCTCTCTAATCTTTCTCTGTTCTTTCTTTCTACTTTCTTTCTCTCTGTTCTTTCTTTTGCTCTGGTCTTTCTTTCCCCTGTTTCTTTCTCTCTCTGTTCTTTCTTTCTCTCTCTGTTCTTCCTTTCTCTCTTTCTCTGTTCTTTAATCTCTTTCTCTCTGTGTTCTTTCTTTCTTTTTCTCTCTCTGATCTTTCTGTACCATCTTTCCAATCTCTCTCTCTGTTCTTTCTTTCCCCTCATTCTATCTGTTCTTTCCCCTTTCTTTCTTTCATTCTCTCTCTTTGTCCTTTATTTCTTTCCCCTCTTTCTTTCTCTCTCCTTCTCTGTTCTCTTTCTTTCTCTCTCTGTTCTTTTTTCTTTCTATGTCTGTTCTTTCTTTCCCCTCTTGCTTTCTCTGTTCTTTCTTTCTCTCGCTCTCTCATTCTCTGTTTCTTTCTCTCTCTGTTCTCTCTCTTTCCCTTTCTTTATTTCCCTCTGTTCTTTCTTTCCCCTCTTTCTTTCTCTCCCTCTGTTCTTTCTTTCCCCTCTCTTTTTTCTCTGTTATTTTTTCTGTACCCTCTTTCTCTCTCTGTTCTTTCCCCTTTTTTTCTCTTTCTTTCCCTTCTTTCTTCCTCTCTGGTCTTTCTTTCCCCTCTTTCTTTCTCTCTCCCTCTCTGTTCTTTCTTTCCCTTCTCTTTTTTCTATTGCTCTCTCTGTTCTTTTTTTCTGTACCCTTTTTCTTTCTCTCTGTTCTTTCTTTCCCCTCTTTCTTTCTCCTTTCTTTTTCTCTGTTATCTTTTTTCTCTCTGTTCTTTCTTTTCTTTAGTACCTGTCAGTGTGCCCACAGTACCAGCCACTGTGTCCTCAGTACAAGTCAGTGTAATCAGCAGTGCTAAATGGCTGTGTTTGGGGCATGGACAAGGGTGTGACTAGTTGTGAAATGGGTGTGGTTGGGGGTGTAGCATAAAATTTGCCGCTGCGCACGCCGCAGCCTTTGTCCCTCTTTCCCTTCTTCAAAGTTGGGAGGTATGACTATGGGACTTCTACACCGGTTTACCCCTGCCCACAAAACTGTTGGGTGGAATTGTGTGGCAAAATGAACATGTGCAAAGATGTTCAGCTATCTTCATCCGTGCTAAAAATTTAAATAGGGAAGCATGGCTATCTCCAAGCACAACTGGTCTTGTGGTCACAATGTTAATAAAGCTATTACAATTCCTTGCAACATTACAACTAGAGGTTGTACTGTATAAACATTATAAATTGGCTGTTTCCTCCAGAAACACCACCTCACTTGCTTATGGGCTTTGCATTCCAAGTCTGCTTCCCTGAAGTGAATGTGATATGTAGCGCTGCTTTTGGAACAAATCAAATCATGAATGTGCCAGTTCATTCTGAGCGATATTTCCAATTCTGTCTAATATCTCTTCACTCTCTAAATTGAAATCCCTAATGGATCATATGAATGGGTTTTCTGAATAACAAATATCCCTTAGAGCTTGTGCAGATGACCGATCGTAACAAGAACGATCTGACAAAACATCAAATAGCACTTGGACTAATGTTAGTCTATGAAGCCATACACTTTTTTTCCTTGGACAGCGTATAACCTAGGAACAAAATTACTGTATGCCACAATTTGATCCAATATTTAGATAGCACTTGGCCATGCAAGTCAATGAGTCCATTGAATTCACTGGAATGCAACTGGATGACATCTGAGTGCAGTCTAATTTCCAAGGACTGACACAATGGAAAAGATTGAGATGTTTTTCTCCATCTTCTCTTCATCCAAGAGAATTAAATCACACTTTGATCACACTCTGATGAAACTCTGATTAGAGTCTGATCAGAGTGTGATTAAATTAATAGATCCAATTTTCTCTGATGGCACCCAATATCAAAGGGATAACCTGGTCTAAGCAAGTTGCAACCTATTGCTGGATAGGAGACAACTAGTAAATTTGGTGTGGGGTCTCCCTTGCATCATGACTCACCATATTGAATATTAGAAAAGGTATCTTGAGTACCCTGTTTTCCAGTGGCCACAGATCCATGGCAAGTAGGAGGTTCATGTCGAAACACTGCAACTCCATTCAAAGTCTTTGGTGCTGAAAATACAATGACAGCCAAGAGCTCTATCGGTGCTGCAGTTTTACAGTAAGGTGGCGAATGGGAATATACATTCTGGCGATGGGTTATGGTCCAAGCTAACAATTAACTCGTATCTAATGAAAAATGATCACTTATTTAGACTAGAATACCATTTTAACTAGTTCCCTTAATGTCAGGTATGCACTGTTAATATTGAAGATGATGGCTTTGCCATCACATGCAAAAAAAGGTCAAATGTGCGAGTGTTTGTATGAATCTGTTCCTCACTCCTTCTCATAAACATTTCATTTCCAATACAGTTGCAATCAAAATTATTCAACTCCATTACCAATTAAGCTTAATGGCAAAATTAATAAACTTTCTGCTGTTTGCTATAAACCAGGGGTCTCAATCTCAATTTACCCGGGGGCCGCAGGAGGTAGAATCTGGGTGAGGCTGGGTCGCATCAGGTTTTCCACAAGAAAAGCTTTTACAAAGACATTCCAATGTTATCAAATTTCTTTATTTTTTCATCTTATTTTGTGTTAAAAAATAAAAATAAATCAACAAAATCATAAGAAAAAAATCAAATCAGTAATAAATAAATAAAATGAAAATGATAATAATACAGCAGATATAGACTGGTGAAACCACATATAGTTGCTGACTAGAGAAATGTAATTATTATTCTTCAGATGTCTGTATTAACAGTTCCTTTAACATTTAACTTTCTGAACATGAAGGGAACATTGAACATAAACTGTTTTGAACATGGCTTCTTCTGCCTACTTCTTGCTACTAGAGATTTGGCAGCGCTTACTCTCGCATAGCCGAGCCACATTTGGCTTAAGGGAGGAAGCAGTTGAAACCCTCAGTAGGGCTTGACAATGCTCATCAGTAAGTCTGGACCTGTACTTGAACTTATTGAAGTTCAAGGTAGAGAAGAGCTTTTCGCACAAGTATGTGCTCCCAAAAAGACACATGGTCCTCTTGAACATTCGGGAAAGCTCAGTGAAGCTAGGAGGCATTTCTCTCAAAAATTGCCCAAGCTTGTCTGCTTTTCTACTCACCTCCCGGAACTTGACTTTGAGTTCAGAGTTGCACTGCAGGTCAATGAGGTCCATTTGAAGCACAGGAGGGGCATCTTGCACATCAAAGGAGAAGGGGTCTGCAAAAATTTGATATGCGGCTCTGTATGTCTTGAAGTCTGCAAAGCTGTAATCAAATTCCTCCTGTAGCTTCAAAATGACATCCATATACTCCTCACCACTGAATGGTGTGCCTACTTCCATGAGTGCCTTGCATGATGGGAAATGGCAAAGGTTTGTCTGAGAAAGCTGGGCTTTCCATAACATAAGTTTTGTAGAGAATGCTCTCACGTTGTCATAGGCAGCACCTGGCCTTGTTACTTCTTGTTCAGTACATTAAACTCATGTGTGATATCAACAAAAAAAGCTAAGTCCATGAGCCATTTTGGATCACTTAGCACAGGAACAGCAGCCCCATCTTTCTCCATGAAGGCTTTCACTTCCGCTCTCAACTTAAAAAATCTCTTCAATATGTTTCTCCTGCTGAGCCAACGTACCTCGGTGAAGTAGAGCACATCCCCATATTCTGACTCCATTTCCTCTAAAAAAGCATGAAACCTTCTGTGGTTTAAGCCCCTGGATCTGATTTGGTTGATGCATTTCACAACGAAAGACATCACATTGTCAAACTTCAGGCATTTGCTGCAAAGGGCCTGCTGATGGATAATGCAGTGCAGAGCAATGACCTCCTCCACACCTTCCTCTTCCAGTTCTCTTTTTAACAAGTGCCACCCGTCCATTTTTCCTCCCTGTCATTGATGGCGCTCCATCAGTTGTTATTCCAACAAACCTCCTCCAAGGTAAACCGGCATTCTTAATGGCATCACACAGCTAGTGAAATATCTTCTGAGTGGTGGTCTGGCCATGCATTGGATTCACTTTGAGCAACTCCTCTATGACTTCAAAATTGTCATCAACACCACGGACATAGATTGCGAGCTGGGCAGTGTCGTGATGTCTGTGGTCTCATCAAGAGCGGCTGAGTATACACTGAAACATTTTGCTTTCTCACACAGTTGACCATAAATGTCACTTGACAGTTCAGAAATGCGCTCTGCTACGGTATTGACAGAAAGGCTGATGTTGCTAAACTGACCTTTCTTTTCTGGACAGACAATACTTGCAGCCTGTAATATGCACTTTTTTACAAATTCACCTTCTTTGAATGGCTTTCCTGCTTTAGAAATAATCTCACTAACCACGAAGCTAGCTTCGACTGCTGCATCATTCTCTTTGGTTGCTTTCTTAAAGAAAACTTGTTGCCTCAGTAGATATCTTTTAAGATTAGCAACCCGGTTGGCTCTTTCATCTCCCTGGTATTTTGCATACTCCTCAGCATGTCTAGTTATGTAATGATGTTTCAAATTGTATTCTTTGTGCACTGCAACTTTCTCTGTGCAAATAAGACACGTCGGGATGCCTCTGTGCTCAAAAAAATATTGCACTTCCCACTTTTCCTGAAATTGTCTCTGCTCATCACCAACCTTTCTCTTCACTTTGAAAAAGACATGTTTGGGGCTGTGTAATAGATAATTCAATTTGGTGTCACTGTTTCAGTGTTAGCCGATGCGCCTTTTCCACTTTTTTTTCTGTCCCGCTGAGCAGCAATTTCCACGGCCGCCTCCGCTTCTGAGCCCGGGGTAATGGCGCAAGTTCGCAATAAGGCCGGCTGATGTCTCACCTCCGAGAGCAATATACCGCACCGCCCCACCACTCATTCTGAACCCGGCGCACCTGAGTCTGTGACGCGGTCCGGTCCCTGCTTGGCTGCTCCTGCTGCATGTGTTGTGAGTGTGACTCATATGCCTTGCCTGCTGACAGCAGGCTGCTGTGACTGTCTAGCCATCATCATACTCACCTCCTCCTGCTGCAGCTCCAATGGTCAAGCGCCGACATCATCTTCCTGTATGAGTGTGCAGTCACACGTCAAGTGGTACCGCTCATTAAGCTCATGAATATGGGCGCCACACCTATGAGTGGAGTGGCGTCCATATTCATGACCTTAATGAGCGGTGCTACGTGTGACTGGGATTTCACATGCGAGACTCTGCCGTGTTTCTCGCATGTGTGATCCTGGCCGTGGTGAGGGCCGCAAACTATTGTCCCGAGGGCCCATGAGGTGAGGGCCGCAAACTATTGTCCTGAGGGCCGCAGTTGGCCCGCGGGCCGTGAGTTTGAGATCCCTGCTATAAACCAATCAAACTAGAACAACTTAAATAGCGGAGCACTACTAGCATATCAAGTTCTATCACCAAATTCAACATAAAATGTTGCTTTTAATCACTACTGCTGTATCAGGTAATAAAAGAAATGTATTTCTTTAACCGGTGCTTCCGGCCGCGCGGCCGGAAATGCGCGCGTCACTGACCCCAGTCACGTGATCGGGGGTCAGCGACTCATTGGCATAACAACCAGAGGTCTCCTGGAGACCTCTATGGTTGCTGATGCTGCATTGCTATGAGTGCAACACGGAGGTCGGCGCTCATAGCAATGCTGTAATTCTGCTACATATAGGTGATCTACTCATCTCCTATATGTAGAAGAGCCAATCAAGTATGGGATGATTCTTCTAGGCTATTGAAGCATGCCAAAATTTAAAAAAAAGCTTTAAAAAATATAAAAAAAAATTAAAAAAAACAAAATTTTAAATCACCCCCCTTTCACCCCACTCAAAATAAAAGAATAAAAAATAAAAAATCACACATATTTGGTATTACCGTGTTCAGAATAGCCCAGTCTATCAATAAAAATAGGATTAACCCGATCGCTAAACGGCGTAGCGAAAAAAAAAATAAAAATGCCAGAATTACGTTTTTATTTGGTTGCTGTGACATTGAATTATAAAGCAATAACGGGCGATCAAAAGAGCATATCTGCATAAACATGGTATCATTAAAAACAGCAGCTCTGTGCGCAAAAAATAAGTCCTCACCCAACCCAAGAACACGAAAAAATGGAGATGCTACAGGTCTTGGAAGATGGCGCAATTTCATTTTTTTTTAACAGACTTTTAATTTTTTTTCAACAACTTAGATAAAAAAGAACTTAGATATGTTTGGTGTCTATGAACTTGTAATGACCTGGAGAATCATAATGGCAGGTCACTTTTAGCATTTAGTGAACCTAGCAAAAAAGCCAAGCAAAAAAACAAGTGTGGGATTGCACTTTTTTTGCAATTTCACCGCACTTGGAATTTTTTTCCCATTTTGTAGTACATGACATGGTAAAACCAATGATGTCTTTCAAAAGTACAACTCATCCCGCAAAAAACAAGCCCTCACATGGCCATATTGATGGAAAAATAAAAAAGGTTATAGCTCTGGAATAAGAGGAGGGAAAAATGAAAATGCAAAACAAAAAAACAAAAAAACCTGGTCGTTAAGGGGTTAAATAGTTGCAAGACATTATTTACAAACTTTCGCAATCCAGACAGAAAAGAGGCAGCAAATATTTACATGCTTCAGGCATGTATAGTGCTTAGTCATAGATAGGCAGAGTGGTAAGTAGGACAATAAGGGTGCGCGCACACATCCTATGGGAAATGGAAACTGCAGTGCAGACGGTGCGGATTTTTCCATGCGGATTTGCTGCGGTTTCTAATCCGCAGAAAGAATTGACATGTCAATTCTTTCTGCAGATTCCGCTGCGGTTTACCATCTCCTCTATTGTAGAGATGATAAACCGCAGGGCAAAACCGCAGGCTAATCCGCAGATAATTTACCTGCGGATTTTGCAAAATCCGCACGGATCAATCCGCTGCAGGATCCGCAGCATGTGCACACACCCTAATAATCAGTAAAATTTGATATGCTGGATGACACACAGATCAGCAGAACAGAAGATATGGGCAGGCACTTGGGATTAGAAAAGCCAAGTTATCAGACAGTACGTTTTGATTGGGACAAGGCAATGAAGTCATGCACTCGTATAATGGCTACTCGTTAGCGCAGATTAGAAAAACAGATGTGTAGACAGATAAATACCTTGATATAGCATACTTAAGTGAGCAGACAGCAACTGAGAACAGCAGAAGTGAGACAGTAGACGAGCATCTGTATGTAACAGATCCAAGTGTATGGACAATACGTTGGAAGAGGTGAACTGAGTCAGAAAACAGACCCGAGCACCTGTCAGCAGCAGAGCTGAAACAACAGAAAGGCATCTTGATGTAGCAGAACAGAGTGTGTGGTCAGCACCTTGCAACAGCAGAATTGAATTGGCCATCAGGACTTTGAAACAGCTGAGCCGGGTGTTTGAACAGCAATTTGAAACAGCAGAGCTGAATTGCCAGTCAGGCATCTTGATGTATTAGAGCCAAGAATGCACAAGAGCACTTTAAAGCAGTAGAGATGAGTTGGCAGTCAGACTCCTTGATGTAGAAAAGATAAATTTGCCGGAAGCACCTTGGAATATTATAGAAGTGTTTTTCAGGTAACATACTGTGCATAGCTGCAGTACAGCCAGCAATAGCAGAGCTAGGTGAGATAGCTGGAGTGCAGTTAGTTACATTGTGCGTTATAACAACAATACTGACTATGGGCAGGCCTAAAATGGCATAGGGAGAAGAAGGCAAAGGTGCACACTGTATCATAATAGTTATGCAGAAGGCACAAGAGCAGACACAATTGGATAGTGACAACAGCCCCCTTCAGAGTCCACTCTCCATCAGAAGAGTGTAAAAGTAGTGAGGGGATATCTTGTCTGAAGATTGCTATCTGTGGCTCTAACATTATTAAAATCAAAGAAGTAAGAGTGTTGTGTATAACCACTGCTGTTATGAATGGGTCACTGAGGAGGATATCGGGCCCAGGCTAAGCCACAGAAAACCAGAGAGGTTGGTAACTAAGCGGATTGCAGACCACTGATCCAATCCACCCAACTAGCAGTAGCCGTGGAGCGCACCTACGATGATCCTAGATGCCTCGGCACAGCCAGAGAGTTAACTAAGCCTAAAGCTAGAAAGGAGAAATCTAAACTGCCCCGGAGCAGACCCCAAAGGAATAGATAGCCCCCAAACATATATTGTCGGTGAGACAAGATGAAAACACAAACGCAGGCAGATAAATAGACTGAACAAATGATGGGGCCCACACTGACTAGACCAGACAGGAAAGGAAAGACACTGTCTATAATCACGCAAAAAACCCTGCAAAAAGTCCAACACGTCTGATGCACAAGAAACACTGAAGTCGCACCACTTTGCCCCCACTATATCAGCACTCTGATATATTCTGAAAGCAAAAAGAGACCAATATAATGGGACAAATCAAACTGGCACAAGCAGTAACATATGGGTGGTGATTCAGCACAGCCCCAGCCGGAGCTAGCTGACCCGCACAAAGCAGAGATAGACAAAACCAGGTCAAATGCAAACAGAATAGCAAATGAATCACTTAGCTGAACCATACAGGGACAGAGAAGGAGACATCAGACCTCAGAAGGCACAGGAAGAAAATCACCAGCAGGGATAGAGGGAGTCAGCTGTTTTAAATCCCAATCAGAAACCCCAGATCTCCAATCATCCTCCTCATTATCAGGTGGCAAGCCTCTGTTAATCAGATCAGCTTCACTACCTCCAGTAACCACCAGATGGAGCCCAGAAAGAGAACTCCCAACCCCTCTGTCAATCTGACCAGCTCCACTACCTTCAGTAATCACCAGAGGGAAGCCAGAGAGAGAGTTCACAACACACCTCCTTATCTCCTCCACTATGGCTGCCAACAAAGTCGTTAGAGCCAACTCAATCAAAAAAGTATATTCTTTAAAGTCAGATGCTAATACATCATTCTTCAGACTAGATTTCAAGAAAAGAAGATTGATATCATGCACCTCAAAAAGATTTAATTGTTGAAATAAGACAAACTTAATTAGGCTTCATGTACAAAGCTATGTAAATGAGTCCCTGCATTACCTGCACACAAATGGTACATCAGCGTGAACTATAATCGCCACTAGAAACAATGCTTCTGTATATTTGCTAAAGCCTTTTAATGGTTAACTGAAAAGATGGTAACACATTGCAAGCTTTCGAGACTACTCAGGTCTCTTCATCAGGCATTGACTAATACAAAATTTGAAGAATCACATATTTATGCACAACACAGCACAGAAAAAATGTAATAGATAAGACAAGTGACGTGAAGCAGAACTATCATTATTGGAGAGGAATAAACATAAACAATGGACCAGTTCATAGATAAGGAGTGAAAGTTTTATTGTCCTCTGATTGGGGTCTGGTTCTGTGTTGTGATGCCCCACAAGGTCTTAGGAGCAAATTCCTTAATTGATGTAAAAAGACATAAATCCATGCGACACATTCATTCCTGCACTGAGAGTGTCAAGGGTCATCATGAGCTTGTACTCCCAGACATTTCTGTCTCTCTGTCAGCTTCAATGGTCAAAGAAAGAGATATATGAGATTCACTTCTCCTGACTTGGCAACACATCAAGGGCAATTCCAGAGTAAACTTAACAGTAGAAAAATCTGCAGTTTCTCAAAATATCTTCCTCCAGTTATAACATATTTGCTGCTACCTCTTGAAGTTTATAGGTATTGTCTCACAAAGATAACCCATAATCACTAAGCTTTATTTGGCTGGGTTCACATTCACATAAAATTGTCGTTGACCACGCTTATGTGCCAGCCTCAAAAAAGCTAACAATCAGAGACAAGAAGAGCACAAAATGAATTGGTCTGTCTCATTACAGTGAAAGACTATATCAGGAGGTTCTTTTTTCAGGGCTTCAAATGAAAGCCCGAATAGAGACACTGATGTGTGGCCAAATACACTATGAACATACCCATAAGATTTACTATACTGCATATATATATATATATATATATATATATATATATATATACAGTTGTGGCCAAAAGTATTGACACCCCTGCAATTCTGTCAGATAATACGCAGTTTCTTCCTGAAAATGATTGCAAACACAAATTCTTTGGTATTATTATCTTCATTTAATTTGTCTTAAATTAAAAAACACAAAAGAGAATGAAGCAGAAAGCAAAACATTGATCGTTTCACACAAAACTCCAAAAATGGGCCAGGCAAAAGTATTGGCACCCTCAGCCTAATACTTGGTTGCACAACCTTTAGCCAAAATAACTGCGACCAACCACTTCCGGTAACCATCAATGAGTTTCTTACAATGCTCTGCTGGAATTTTAGACCATTCTTCTTTGGCAAACTGCTCCAGGTCCCTGATATTTGAAGGGTGCCTCCTCCCAACTGCCATTTTTAGATCTCTGCACAGGTGTTCTATGGGATTCAGGTCTGGACTCATTGCTGGCCACCTTAGAAGTCTCCAGTGCTTTCTCTCAAACCATTTTCTAGTGCTTTTTGAAGTGTGTTTTGGGTCATTGTCCTGCTGTAAGACCAATGACCTCAGACTTCATAAGCCATGCACACGGTCAAGCAGTCCAGTGCCAGAGGCAGCAAAGCAGCCCCAAAACATCAGGGAACCTCCGCCATGTTTGACTGTAGGGACCGTGTTTTTTTCTTTGAATGCCTCTTTTTTTCTCCTGTAAACTCTATGTTGATGTCTTTGCCCAAAAAGCTCTACTTTTGTCTCATCTGACCAGAGAACATTCTACCAAAACGTTTTAGGCTTTTTCAGGTAAGTTTTGGCAAACTCCAGCCTGGCTTTTTTATGTCTCAGGGTAAGAAGTGGGGACTTCCTGGGTCTCCTACCATACAGTTCCTTTTCATTCAGATGCCGACGGATAGTACGGGTTGACACTGTTGTACCCTCAGATTTCAGGGCAGCTTCAACTTGTTTGGATGTTAGTCGAGGTTCTTTATCCAACATCCGCACAATCTTGCGCTGAAATCTCTTGTCAATTTTTCTTTTCCATCCACATCTAAGGAGGTTAGCCACAGTGCCATGGGCTTTAAACTTCTTGATGACACTGCGCACGGTAGACACAGGAACATTTAGGTCTTTGGAGATGGACTTGTAGCCTTGATATTGCTCATGCTTCCTACAATTTGGTTTCTCAAGTCCTCAGACAGTTCTTTGGTCTTCTTTATTTTCTCCATGCTAAATGTGGTACACACAAGGACACAGGACAGCGGTTGAGTCAACTTTAATCCATGTCAACTGGCTGCAAGTGTGATTTAGATATTGCCAACACCTGTTAGGTGCCACAGGTAAGTTACAGGTGTTGTTAATTACACAAATTAGAGAAGCATCACTTGACTTTTCGAACAGTGCCAATACTTTTGTCCACCCTCTTTTTTATGTTTGATGTGGAATTATATCCAGTTTGGCTTTAGGACAATTCTTTTTGTGTTTTTTCATTTAAGACAAATTAAATGAAGATAATAATACCAAAGAATTTTTGTTTGCAATCATTTTCAGGAAGAAACTGAGTATTATCTGACAGAATTGCAGGGGTGTCAATACTTTTGGCCACAACTGTAGGAGTCAAGCCGCAGGCAGGGAAAAGGCAGAAAGGCAGGAAAGCTGCAAAAAAAGTATTGGCGCATAATATGTTAACTTTTGTTAGGTTCAAGTGGGTGTTATCACATAGCAGCTCATTTATGACCCCAGTGAAGATTGTATAATAAAAACCCATTTGGACCTAAGTAAAGATAAGTTTTTGGGTGCCAAATACCTTGATTGCTAAAATCTCCAAAAGGGAGCAGAATTAAAAATACACTTTTCTTTAATCTCTGCAGCCTCTATTACCTTGTGCCTAGCTCAATCTGAAAATGGGCTGAAAGACCTGTTTAATAAGAAGTATAGCACCCTTACATATATGCCATTAGTTTGCGCGTCTGAAAGGTTCACTTTAAGGTCTAATTTGAGCCCCTTTTATACAGTACAGACCAAAAGTTTGGACACACCTTCTCATTCAAAGAGTTTTCTTTATTTTCATGACTGAAAATTGTAGATTCACTCTGAAGGCATCAAAACTATGAATTAACACATATGGAGTTATATAATTAACAAAAAAGTGTGAAGCAACTGAAAATACTGTTTGTCTTGTATTCTAGGTTCTACAAAGTAGCCACCTTTTGCTTTAATTACTGCTTTGCACACTCTTGGCATTCTCTTGATGAGCTTCAAGAGGTAGTCACCGGAAATGGTTTTCACTTCACAGGTGTGCCCTGTCAGGTTTAATAAGTACGATTTCTTGCCTTATAAATGAGGTTGGGACCATCAGTTGTGTTGTGCAGGAGTCTGGTGGATACACAGCTGATAGTACTACTGAATAGACTGTTAGAATTTGTAAAAGCAGCTAAGTAAAGAAAAACGAGTGGCCATAATTACTTTAAGAAATGAAGGTCAGTCAGTCCGAAAAATTGGGAGAACTTTGAAAGTGTCCCCAAGTGCAGTGGCAAAAACCATCAAGCGCTACAAAGAAACTGACTTACATGAGGACCGGCCCAGGAAAAGAAGACCAAGAGTCCCCTCTGCTGTGGAGCATAAGTTCATCTGAGTCACCAGCCTCAGAGATCTCAGGTTAACAGCAGCTCAGATTAGAGACCAGGTCAATGCCACACAGAGTTCTAGCAGCAGACACATCACTACAACTGTTAAGAGGAGACTTTGTGCAGCAGGTCTTCATGGTAAAATAGCTGCTAGGAAGCCACTGCTAAGGACAGGCAACAAGCAGAAGAGACTTGTTTGGGCTAAAGAACACAAGGAATGGACATTAAACCAGTGGAAATCTGTGCTTTGGTCTGATGAGTCCAAATTTGAGATCTTTGGTTCCAACCACCGTGACTTTGTGCGACGCAGAAAAGGTGAATGGATGGATTCTACATGCCTGGTTCCCACCGTGAAGCATGAAAGAGGAGGTGTCATGGTGTGGGGGTACTTTGCTGGTGACACTGTTGACACTGGAATTTAATCAAAATTGAAAGCATACTAAACCAGCATGGCTACCACAGCATCTTGCAGCGGCATGCTATTCCATACAGTTTGCTTTTAGTTGGACCATCATTCATTTTTCAACAGGACAGAGACCCCAAACACACCTCCAGGCTGTGTAAGGGCTATTTGACCAAGAAGGAGAGTGATGGGGTGCTACGCCAGATGACCTGGCCTCCACAGTCCACAGTCACCAGACCTGAACCCAATCGAGATGGTTTGGCGTGAGCTGGACCGCAGAGTGAAGGCAAAAGGGCCAACAAGTGCTAAGCATCTCTGGGAACTCCTTCAAGACTCTTGGAAGACCGTTTCCGGTGACTACCTCTTGAAGCTCATCAAGAGAATTCCAAGAGTGTGCAAAGCAGTAATCAATTCAAGCAAAAAAGGAAGCACACTGTAGCGCCAAACCATGCAAACATGAAAAATGAATTATGAATTGCATTACTGCATTATAAATATGAGAAATTTAGAAAGTTTAGCGCATAAAATAGCCAAGTTATGTGTACCTGGAAGCCACGTTAAGGCATTTTTTGTTTTCCAGGTCCCTACTATATGCCAATCCTCACTAAGACTGTAGTCTCCATCTGAATGGGAACCTATGAAAAATCCTCTGTTAGGACTGAAGTCTATATCTCTGTGGAGGGGAAATGGCCCTGGTTTGATTAAAAACGCCTGCAGCTAACAGGTGGAGTGCTCAGTCAGAAGGTAAATGAACACAAATTTCAAAAACTGACGATCACATCCAAGCATAAGCATAGTGTGAACAGGTGCTTAACCTAGAGTCACCAACTCATATACATTCAAGCAAAAAAGGAAGCACACTGTAGTGCCAAACCATGCAATTGCTTGAATGTATATGAGTTGGTGACTCTAGGTTAAGCACTGTTCACACTATGCTTATGCTTGGATGTGACGGTCAGTTTTTGAAATTTGTAATTTTCAAGGCAGTAATCAAAGCAAAAGGTGGCTACTTTGAAGAACCTAGAATATAAGGCCGGGATCACACTTGCGATTTAAACGGCCGAGTTTCATATGGTAATACACAGCGCTGCCGCCGGGACTCAGGAGCGGGGCATGCAGCTCCATGTATTGCTATGCGGCCGCATGCCCCGCTCCTGAGTCCCGGCGGCAGCGCCGTGTATTACCATGCGAAACTCGGCCGTTTAAATCACAAGTGTGATCCCGGCCTAAGACATATTTTCTGTTGTTTCACACTTTTTTGTTAATTATATAACTCCATATGTGTTAATTCATAGTTTTGAGGCCTTCAGAGTGAATCTACAATTTTCATAGTCATGAAAATTAAGTTAACTCTTTGAATGAGAAGGTGCGTCCAAACTTTTGGTCTGTACTGTATATGTACTGCTTTTGCAAAACTGTAATGATACAGACCGCAGTGGAAATGTACTAATAAAAAAATAAAAGGTTTTTTATCTGCGGGTTTCTCCATCTTCTACATGTAGTGTGTGTGTGAAAATCAGACAGCACGTTGATATCATCCAATGTTTTCCATGGACCCATGGATATAAATGGCCAAATGACATCCTATATTATTGGAAGCCACTCTTGAACGCAGCGATTTTTTCCTCTAAGCGAATCGGTCAGAGGAAAAATTGGTATGCAAATTGCCTCTTCAGAGAAAAAGAGGACTTGAACTCTATAGCGCCACCTGTTGGTAGTATCGATCCTACAAGTCACAATCAACCCTTTAACGAGTCTTGTAATATGACTTAGGCTATGTGCACACGTACCGGAACTCTCGTGGAAATTACCGCGAGAATTCCGGAATTCCATTCCATGGGAAAATCACATTTTAAATTCCCGCGATTTTCCCGCGGAAAACCTAGCATTTTGCAAGCGTATTTAGCTTGCAAAATGCTAGCGTTTTCCAAGCAATCTGTAGCATCGCTAGGAGAACTGATTGACAGGTTGGTCACACTCGTCATACATAGTGTTTGACAAGTGTGACCAACTTTTTACTACTGAGGCCGCCTATGCTGCATCAGTAGTAAAAGATAAAATGCAAAAAAAAATAAAAAATGGTGTTATTCTTACCTTCCGACGTCCCGCGCAGCCGTTCCCAGTAATCCTTTGTGAAAATGCCCGCGATGACGTACGTTCTCGTGGGATCGCGACGTCTCGCGCTCATTCGCGATGACGTCGCGCGAATGACCGCGAGACTTCGCGATCCCGCGAGAACGCACACCATCGCGGGCATTTTCACAAAGGAGTACTGGGAACGAGAGCGTGGAGAGAGGCGGGAAGGCTGCGCGGGACGTCGGAAGGTAAGCATAACAATATTTTTTATTTTAAATTCTATTTTTTACAGGGATATGGTACCCAAAGCCCGGAGGACAGTCTCCTCTCCTCCGGACCGTGGGTACCATCCGCAACTGTTCTGCTTACTTTCCGCATGGTGTGCACAGCCACATGCGGGAAATAAGCGGAACAATGCATTCCTATGGGTGCGGGATCGCCACGATTCAGCAAAATTAATGAGCATGCTGCGGTTTTTACCGCGAAGCGATTCCGCCGCGGTAAAAACCGCAGCATTAACACAGCATTGCGGAATCCCATAGGAATGCATGGAATGCTTATTTTTCGCGTTTTTGCGGCAAAATTGCGCGGTTAAAACCGCCGCGGAAACGCGAAAAAATGCAACGTGTGAACTCAGCCTTAGGATAAAAGCCAAATCAAAAATTTGGACATTTGCACTGTGTACATGATAGCACTTATCCAATTTTTACTTAGATTTTCTTTAAGTTATTGTTATGAGATGTACATGAGATTTATTTAGCATAACCAGGCATAAATTACATAGCAACCAACGGTGCACATACATTTGCTTTACCCACACTTTTGTACAATTACACTGTAATTATCTTCTGCATATATATGCGGCATTAACCAGTCATTTGTTATGATCAATTAGTATTGCTTTCATGCAGACATAAAGCAATAGAAAGGGTAATGCAAAAATATATGGCACAAAATGTATCCTTTCAAGTATCGTGATACAAATTTCAGGTTACTGTAATTCACACTGAAAGGAAAGTGCAGATAACAATAATATGAACTGCAGAGTTTGACAGCAAGCCTTTTACCTAGTATTTCACACACACACCCCTCTCTAATATCACATTACACTTACCAGTGAGTCACTGATTCACAGGCCGGTTACCAAAGAGACAGCTTTACAAACGCTCTCAGACTGCTGCAGTTATTCTGAGGCTCTCATTTCGCTCCTGTTTGTTATTTTCGCCATTATTGATTCATTGTGGCGCAGAGAAGTGCTGAAATTCAAGGCTCAAAACAACACGAAGCAAATCGCTTCCTGCCTTCTGTTGTTAATGGTTAAACAGACGTGATTGGTGGAAGCTAGCAGGAAAAGCGAGACAGCCTGCAGAAGTTACAGCACATTTCTGTACTTAGCTCTTTGCTCCTGCAGTTATTTGTATCTGTTTTCTAGCCGTTGTTACGATTGCAAAGAAATCGAGGCAAGCCTTGTTCACTTGGCTGTAAAACATCCTTTAATATCTCATGAAGCCCTTGTTATTTGTCCTGTTTAGATCCGCAGCTTCCTCTATCACGTAACGCCGGGTATTGTTGCTACGCAGTACATTTAGGCTCGTGTGTTCCAAGATTCTTTTTTCTCCATTTCCTTTTGAGAATAGTATTTTACTATCAGGCCACGTGCCCATGATGAGATTTTGGTGCGTTATTGACGCTGCGTATTTTCACTGCATTAAAAACGCAGCATCTTCAAGTTCCAGCAAAGTCGATGGGATTTATAGACATTCTTTTACTGAACGTAATCTGAACTGCGGTGCGTGTTTTAAATCCACAACATGTAAATTTTGCCTGTGAGTACGTTTATTTTTCTTAGGCCGGGGTCACACTAGAGAGGAATACGGACGAGTGAGAGGCGTTAAAAGCACGCATTACACACGGACAAATGATTCTCTATGGGGTACCTCGCACCAGCCGTATATTTCTCATCCGTATTCTACGGTCCTTGCCAATCGCAGCATGCTGCGATTGTCAGCGTACTACATCCGTAGTACGCCAATGCAAGTCTATGGGTGCGCAAAAAATACAGATTACACACGGACCACACGTGTGACCTGCGAGAAATACGCAGGTCTTTTGACTGTTGCCAGGAAATGGCCCAATCCATCATCAGGAAGCTGAGACATGCAAATGAGCTCAAAAAGTGCCTTGATTTGTTACTATACATAGCTGGCTAAAAAGGTGACTACTTCACTAAGGCCAGCACGCCTTTCCTAGGCATTAGCAAGTGAGTAGTGTATTGTCATCCTTTCACTTTACAGTATAGTGCGGTGAAATATTCTCTTTTGTACAGACATGTAATATCTGTCTGAAAGGCGTGAGGTAGCCTTGCCTGTCATGGTGGAATATTAATATGATTGGAAAACATTCAGAAGAAATGTGAGTGTTATCTTTTAGCAATAATTTTGGGGCTGGAGACTACCTCTTTTTTCCTTTGTATGGAAAATTTCTCATGTAGCAATGTTGTTATTGCATATTGGTTTTTTGGTTTGTTTGAAAATGTTAGTTTGCATATGGCAATATTATGTTTGCCTTTAAAAACAAAAAAAAGGCAAAAGTAAAAATTTGTCTACTACAATTTACGTATCTGTGTGATTTCTCTAAAACAGTGTCAGCATACTAACATACGCTTACCAATGCAATGAAATAGTCATAGAATCCGAAGGGGTATAAATATATATATTTAGACACACATAAAACCCAAAATTATAACATAGACACAGCATGCTCTTGCCAAGAAGTTTCCCCCTCAGGTGAGATAAAGTAATTTGTGAAAATATCACGCACTTTGAGCCCAGAGAGCGGTCTACGTTGAGGGTAGATAGGTGGTCTCACCCTACGCACATTGTCTGGCCTATGCACAACACCAGCAGAGGAGGAACAATCATGTATCCTGGTGAAGTTATGAAGAACCACACAGGCTTTAACTACTTCATTAACATTTTGTTCACTCAGCTGAATGGCAGACTGGAGTACCCGCCATTTGTCACAAGGAATGCCAAAGGAACACTCCACCAGTCGCCTAGCACGTGATAGGTGCAAGTTAAAAATTCTGCGCCTGTGGTCAAGGTTGCAGCGGGGATATGGCCTCATGACATTGCGCGTTAACTGAAACGCCTCATCTGCGACAAGGACATAAGGAACTGATTTTTCAGTGGAACCTGGTAGCTGGCATGGTGGTGGTAGATCCAACTGGTTGGTGCGTAGCCGCCGAGCCATTATGGAAGTATTGAAGACTCTAGAGTCTCCCGTCCTTCCATAGGCCCCAATGTCAACAATTTTAAACTTGTATTGAGGGTCTGCCAGAACCAACAATACAACAGAAAAGTATTGTTTATAATTGAAGAATTGGGAGCCAGAGTTCAGCGGCTTACGCACCCGGATATGTTTTCCATCAAGGGCCCCAATACAATTAGGAAAATGGCATTCCTCCTCAAAGTCCCTTGATATCCTCAGCCAGTCTTCCATCCTGGGTGGGGGCATGACGACTTGATGGAGTCTTGTCCAGATTTCTATACATGTTGACCTGACTATGCCAGAAATGGTAGATCCTCCAATGAGAAACTCATGGTGGAGGGTGGCATAAGACAGGCCAGTGGACAGGAAGCTGAAGAACGACAGAAATGGATAATTTTAGAATGCAGAAAGAAAAAAAAAATCATTTACATGCCGACCAAACTTGGTAGGAATTGAGATAGACTAGCACACACATATTTGGTTGCACAATGAGTAAGTGATATTCAGTACATATTAGACCTAACATTCTGGTCTGTAAGTTTAAACATATGTGGAATAAGATGAAGGCATTAAACTTAGTCCAATAAGCCAAAAATACATACTTTGGCCCACACATTATGAACGTAGAGAATGTGGTTTTGTAGTACATACCGTAATGGAGGAGAAGTCGCTCCTCTGCAGATATAGCTTTGCGCATCCTTGTGTCCTGAAAGGTTATCCCAGGGCGCACTGTCTCCAAGAGTCGATCAAATGTGGCAATGCTCATGCGACAGTATTGGTAAAATTTAACAGGATGCTCCCGCAGAGAAGAATAGAGGCAGTGAAAATGACCTCTTGTGAGTCGTTGCCTCAAAAGTGGATGTACCCACATGCGTCTCCTCCTCCGCGGATCCACTATCACTGGGTATGGTTGCCCAAAGCGCTGTGACAAAAGCCAGTTGAAGAGAACCTGCTCAGTTGTATTGAAACTCAGACCCTCTGCCATGTTGCACATACAACACCAACACACCTAGTGAAGGCAAGGTCACAAATGGACAGAATGGAGGCAGCCACCTGTTCCTGAGCCAATAAATAGGGTGCAGGCTAATGATTTAAATAGTTTGCAGGCCTCAAAACTGTTAAATGTCCATTTTGCAAGGCTGCGAGAAAATCTCGCCATACAGATTGCATAAGGATGCCATACGGATTACATACGGATGCTCACTTGCGCAAAATACGCGACCGCACCTTGCTTACGGATGACCTACGGAGCACTTTTTAGGGGTCATTCATCCGTATTTTGCCTGTAAACTACGGACCATATTTTGCGCCGGTTAGTGTGACCCCGGCCTTAGAATTGCGTTCAATGCAGAAAATTTCCAGGTAAAAAATGCACATACGCTTTTAGTGCATTTCCGCCTTGGAAATACACTACAACGCAGGTAATATGCACATGAAGTTATATCAAATCCAAATATCAGCAAGCTTAAAAAACAAGGCTGCTTTATGTAAAACATGACATAGCAACAAGAGACAAAGCCACACTATCACAAATTCGATAAAAACACATGTAAAACAAAACACTGTAAATGCCAAAATAATGCAAGTAACCTAATTTACACAATAGGTGAAGAAAATCTGCAGAATCAAAAACTTACCAACAGCTAAGCTAAGGGTATGTGCACACAATGAGTATTTGCAGCAGATTTTTCTGCACCAAAAACCAGGGTTGTTGGCAGGAAAAACCCTGCATGACATACGCACATTTTCAACACATATTACATGCACTTTAAATACTTTTTATATGCTTTTTTCCATTCATTTGTATAGGTGAACAACACTGCAAAAACAGTTAAAGAGTAACCATTGTTTTAATTATTATTTCACAAATGAATAGTATACATGAAAATAAGTAACTTTGTAATATATCTTATCAGCAGATTTCTCAATTCACAGGTAATACATGGGCGGACATACCGCCTGTGCAGCCTATGCGGCTGCACCGGGTCCCAGAAATGGAGGGGGGCCCCTGCAGAGCGGCTAATAATGAGGTCAATCTGGCCTGTTTCTCCAGGCCCGAGGCTCCGGGGGGCCCCTGGCCAGATTGCCCTCATGTGCGGCAGTTAAGGAGCGATCACAGCAGCTCCGCTGCCTACAAGAGAAAATAGCTGGGATCCATCCAGCTTCCTGCCCTGCACCCGCGCTTCTTGTCTCTGACACAGACAGCAGCACTGCTGGATGACGTCGTCATTCAGTGGCCGGCTGTGCCAGAGAGAGGAAGCAGCCAGAGGTGGTGATGCTGCGGCTGTGGGAGAACGTGCGGACAGGTGAGAGGTGCTCTGTGTGGTTTTTTTTAGTACATGTGTTGTTTGTGTGTGTGTGTGTGCGTGTGCCTGCATGCATAGCGCTGTGGGGGAATGTGCAGAGAGGTGAATGGTGCTGTGTGTGTGTGAGTAGGTGGAGGAGAGGCTAATGATGGGGTGATGGGGAGGAGGCAATGATGGGGGTGATGGGGAGAAGGCAATGATGGGGTGATGGAGAGAAGGTAATAATGGGGTGATGGGGAGAAGACAATGATGGGGTGATGGAGAAGGCAATTTTGGGGGTGATGGGGAGAAGGTAATGATGGGGTGATGGAGAAGGCAATGATGAGGGTGATGGGGAGAAGGCAATGATGAGGGTGATAGGGAGAAGGCAATGATGGGGATGGTGGTGGAGGAGGCAATAATGGAAGTTGTGGAATGGGCAAGGATGGGGATGTGGGGGAGGAGGAAATGATGGAGGTGGTGGAAAGGGCAATGATGGGGTGGGGCAGAAGGGAATGATGGAGATGGGGAGAAGGGAATGATGGTGGTAGTGGAAAAGACAATAATGGGAGGGGAGGGGGCTAATAATGAGGGCAATCTGGCCTGTTTCTCTGGGCCCGAGGCTCCGGGGGGCCCCTGGCCAGATTGCCCTCATGTGCGGCAGTCAAGGAGCGATCCCAGCAGCTCTGCTGCCTACAGGAGAAAATAGCTGGGATTCATCTGGCTTCCTGCCCAGCACCCGTGCTTCCTGTCTCTGACACAGACAGCAGCACCGCTGGATGATGTCGTCATTCAGCGGACGGCTGTGCCAGAAAGAGGAAGCAGCCAGAGGCGGTGATGCTGCGGCTGTGGAAGAGCGTGCGGACAGGTGAGAGGTGCTGTGTGTGTTTTTTATGTACATGTGTTTTGTGTGTGTGTGCGTGCCTGCATGCGTAACGCTGCAGGGGAATGTGCAGAGAGGTGAATGGTGCTGTGTGTGAGTAGGTGGAGGAGAGGTCAATGATGGGGTGATGGGGAGAAGGCAATGATGGGGGTGATGGGGAGGAGGCAATGACGGGGGTGATGGGGAGAAAGTAATGATGGGGTGATGGGAGAAGGCAATGATGGGGGTGAAGCGGAGAAGGCAATAATGTGGTGATGGGGAGAAGACAATGATGGGGTAATGGAGAAGGCAATGATGGGTTTATGGAGAAGGCAATTATGGGGGTGATGGGGAGAAGGTAATGATGGGGGTGATGAGAGAAAGCAATGATGGGGTGATGGGGAGAAGGCAATGATGGGGTGATAAAGAAGGCAATAATGAGGGTGATGGGGAGAAGGCAATGAGGGGGGTGATAGGGAGAAGGCAATTTTACGGATGTGGTGGAGGAGGAAATGATGGAACTGGTGGAATGGGCAGAGATGGGGATGTGGGGAGGAGGAAACGATGGAGGTGGTGGAAAGGGTACTGATGGGGTGGGCAGAAGGCAATGATGGAGAAGGGGGAGAAGAGAATGATGGTGGTAGTGGAAAAGACAATTATGGGAGAGGAGGGGGGCCCCTGCAGGGCGGCTAATAATGAAGGCAATCTGGCCTGTTTCTCTGGGCCCGAGGCTCCGGGGGACCCCTGGCCAGATTGCCCTCATGTGCGGCAGTCAAGGAGCAATCCCAGCAGCTTCGCTGCCTACAAGAGAAAATAGCAGGGATCCATCGGGCTTCCTGCCCAGCACCCGTGCTTCCTGTCTCTGACACAGACAGCAGCACTGCTGGATGATGTCGTCATTCAGCGTACGGCTGTGCCAGAGAGAGGAAGCAGCCAGAGGCGGTGATGCTGTGGCTGTGGGAGAGCCTGCGGACAGGTGAGAGGTGCTGTGTGTGTTTTTTTATGTACTTGTGTGTGTGTGCGTGCCTGCATGCGTAACGTTGCAGGGGAATGTGCAGATAAGTGAATGGTGCTGTGTGTGAGTAGGTGGAGGAGAGGTCAATGATGGGGTGATGGGGGAGAAGGCAATGATGGGGGTGATGGGGAGAAGACAATGAAGGGGCAATGGAGAAGGCAATGATGGGGTGATGGAGAAGACAAACATACTGGGTATGTCCAAGTTCAAGAAATGGTTAAATGTTCAAGTTTTTCCTTGTACCGTGTATCTGCAAAAAATATCACACAGAAATGGTAGATCCTCCAATGAGAAACTCATGGTGGAGGGTGGCATAAGACAGGCCAGTGGACAGGAAGCTGAAGAACGACAGAAATGGATAATTTTAGAATGCAGAAAGAAAAAAAAAATCATTTACATGCCGACCAAACTTGGTAGGAATTGAGATAGACTAGCACACACATATTTGGTTGCACAATGAGTAAGTGATATTCAGTACATATTAGACCTAACATTCTGGTCTGTAAGTTTAAACATATGTGGAATAAGATGAAGGCATTAAACTTAGTCCAATAAGCCAAAAATACATACTTTGGCCCACACATTATGAACGTAGAGAATGTGGTTTTGTAGTACATACCGTAATGGAGGAGAAGTCGCTCCTCTGCAGATATAGCTTTGCGCATCCTTGTGTCCTGAAAGGTTATCCCAGGGCGCACTGTCTCCAAGAGTCGATCAAATGTGGCAATGCTCATGCGACAGTATTGGTAAAATTTAACAGGATGCTCCCGCAGAGAAGAATAGAGGCAGTGAAAATGACCTCTTGTGAGTCGTTGCCTCAAAAGTGGATGTACCCACATGCGTCTCCTCCTCCGCGGATCCACTATCACTGGGTATGGTTGCCCAAAGCGCTGTGACAAAAGCCAGTTGAAGAGAACCTGCTCAGTTGTATTGAAACTCAGACCCTCTGCCATGTTGCACATACAACACCAACACACCTAGTGAAGGCAAGGTCACAAATGGACAGAATGGAGGCAGCCACCTGTTCCTGAGCCAATAAATAGGGTGCAGGCTAATGATTTAAATAGTTTGCAGGCCTCAAAACTGTTAAATGTCCATTTTGCAAGGCTGCGAGAAAATCTCGCCATACAGATTGCATAAGGATGCCATACGGATTACATACGGATGCTCACTTGCGCAAAATACGCGACCGCACCTTGCTTACGGATGACCTACGGAGCACTTTTTAGGGGTCATTCATCCGTATTTTGCCTGTAAACTACGGACCATATTTTGCGCCGGTTAGTGTGACCCCGGCCTTAGAATTGCGTTCAATGCAGAAAATTTCCAGGTAAAAAATGCACATACGCTTTTAGTGCATTTCCGCCTTGGAAATACACTACAATGCAGGTAATATGCACATGAAGTTATATCAAATCCAAATATCAGCAAGCTTAAAAAACAAGGCTGCTTTATGTAAAACATGACATAGCAACAAGAGACAAAGCCACACTATCACAAATTCGATAAAAACACATGTAAAACAAAACACTGTAAATGCCAAAATAATGCAAGTAACCTAATTTACACAATAGGTGAAGAAAATCTGCAGAATCAAAAACTTACCAACAGCTAAGCTAAGGGTATGTGCACACAATGAGTATTTGCAGCAGATTTTTCTGCACCAAAAACCAGGGTTGTTGGCAGGAAAAACCCTGCATGACATACGCACATTTTCAACACATATTACATGCACTTTAAATACTTTTTATATGCTTTTTTCCATTCATTTGTATAGGTGAACAACACTGCAAAAACAGTTAAAGAGTAACCATTGTTTTAATTATTATTTCACAAATGAATAGTATACATGAAAATAAGTAACTTTGTAATATATCTTATCAGCAGATTTCTCAATTCACAGGTAATACATGGGCGGACATACCGCCTGTGCAGCCTATGCGGCTGCACCGGGTCCCAGAAATGGAGGGGGGCCCCTGCAGAGCGGCTAATAATGAGGTCAATCTGGCCTGTTTCTCCAGGCCCGAGGCTCCGGGGGGCCCCTGGCCAGATTGCCCTCATGTGCGGCAGTTAAGGAGCGATCACAGCAGCTCCGCTGCCTACAAGAGAAAATAGCTGGGATCCATCCAGCTTCCTGCCCTGCACCCGCGCTTCTTGTCTCTGACACAGACAGCAGCACTGCTGGATGACGTCGTCATTCAGTGGCCGGCTGTGCCAGAGAGAGGAAGCAGCCAGAGGTGGTGATGCTGCGGCTGTGGGAGAACGTGCGGACAGGTGAGAGGTGCTCTGTGTGGTTTTTTTTAGTACATGTGTTGTTTGTGTGTGTGTGTGTGCGTGTGCCTGCATGCATAGCGCTGTGGGGGAATGTGCAGAGAGGTGAATGGTGCTGTGTGTGTGTGAGTAGGTGGAGGAGAGGCTAATGATGGGGTGATGGGGAGGAGGCAATGATGGGGGTGATGGGGAGAAGGCAATGATGGGGTGATGGAGAGAAGGTAATAATGGGGTGATGGGGAGAAGACAATGATGGGGTGATGGAGAAGGCAATTTTGGGGGTGATGGGGAGAAGGTAATGATGGGGTGATGGAGAAGGCAATGATGAGGGTGATGGGGAGAAGGCAATGATGAGGGTGATAGGGAGAAGGCAATGATGGGGATGGTGGTGGAGGAGGCAATAATGGAAGTTGTGGAATGGGCAAGGATGGGGATGTGGGGGAGGAGGAAATGATGGAGGTGGTGGAAAGGGCAATGATGGGGTGGGGCAGAAGGGAATGATGGAGATGGGGAGAAGGGAATGATGGTGGTAGTGGAAAAGACAATAATGGGAGGGGAGGGGGCCCCTGCAGGGGGGCTAATAATGAGGGCAATCTGGCCTGTTTCTCTGGGCCCGAGGCTCCGGGGGGCCCCTGGCCAGATTGCCCTCATGTGCGGCAGTCAAGGAGCGATCCCAGCAGCTCTGCTGCCTACAGGAGAAAATAGCTGGGATTCATCTGGCTTCCTGCCCGGCACCCGTGCTTCCTGTCTCTGACACAGACAGCAGCACCGCTGGATGATGTCGTCATTCAGCGGACGGCTGTGCCAGAAAGAGGAAGCAGCCAGAGGCGGTGATGCTGCGGCTGTGGAAGAGCGTGCGGACAGGTGAGAGGTGCTGTGTGTGTTTTTTATGTACATGTGTTTTGTGTGTGTGTGCGTGCCTGCATGCGTAACGCTGCAGGGGAATGTGCAGAGAGGTGAATGGTGCTGTGTGTGAGTAGGTGGAGGAGAGGTCAATGATGGGGTGATGGGGAGAAGGCAATGATGGGGGTGATGGGGAGGAGGCAATGACGGGGGTGATGGGGAGAAAGTAATGATGGGGTGATGGGAGAAGGCAATGATGGGGGTGAAGCGGAGAAGGCAATAATGTGGTGATGGGGAGAAGACAATGATGGGGTAATGGAGAAGGCAATGATGGGTTTATGGAGAAGGCAATTATGGGGGTGATGGGGAGAAGGTAATGATGGGGGTGATGAGAGAAAGCAATGATGGGGTGATGGGGAGAAGGCAATGATGGGGTGATAAAGAAGGCAATAATGAGGGTGATGGGGAGAAGGCAATGAGGGGGGTGATAGGGAGAAGGCAATTTTACGGATGTGGTGGAGGAGGAAATGATGGAACTGGTGGAATGGGCAGAGATGGGGATGTGGGGAGGAGGAAACGATGGAGGTGGTGGAAAGGGTACTGATGGGGTGGGCAGAAGGCAATGATGGAGAAGGGGGAGAAGAGAATGATGGTGGTAGTGGAAAAGACAATTATGGGAGAGGAGGGGGGCCCCTGCAGGGCGGCTAATAATGAAGGCAATCTGGCCTGTTTCTCCAGGCCCGAGGCTCCGGGGGACCCCTGGCCAGATTGCCCTCATGTGCGGCAGTCAAGGAGCAATCCCAGCAGCTTCGCTGCCTACAAGAGAAAATAGCAGGGATCCATCGGGCTTCCTGCCCAGCACCCGTGCTTCCTGTCTCTGACACAGACAGCAGCACTGCTGGATGATGTCGTCATTCAGCGTACGGCTGTGCCAGAGAGAGGAAGCAGCCAGAGGCGGTGATGCTGTGGCTGTGGGAGAGCCTGCGGACAGGTGAGAGGTGCTGTGTGTGTTTTTTTATGTACTTGTGTGTGTGTGCGTGCCTGCATGCGTAACGTTGCAGGGGAATGTGCAGATAAGTGAATGGTGCTGTGTGTGAGTAGGTGGAGGAGAGGTCAATGATGGGGTGATGGGGGAGAAGGCAATGATGGGGGTGATGGGGAGAAGACAATGAAGGGGCAATGGAGAAGGCAATGATGGGGTGATGGAGAAGACAAACATACTGGGTATGTCCAAGTTCAAGAAATGGTTAAATGTTCAAGTTTTTCCTTGTACCGTGTATCTGCAAAAAATATCACACAGACAAGTCAGTGTTTGATTGGAGTCACTGATCGAAATCACCCATAAAAGTCTATTGGTCCTTGGGAATCACAGGACATGGATGGAATCAGCGTACAATCCGTGTGCTGGCCATGATTTACATTATAATTAGTGATGAGCTAGTATACTCGTTACTCAAGATTTCCCGAGCATGCTCGTGTGTTCTGCAAGTATTTTGGCATACTCAGAGATTTAGTTTCTGTCGCCGTAGCTGCATGATTTGATGATGATGATCTGAATACATGTGGGGATTTCCTAACAAACAGGCAATCCCTACATGCATTTAGGCTGCCTAGCACTTTTTCCATCTAAAGATGTCAGAAAAATTACCTGATACCAACTGCTTGGGCTTCGTGATTTGAGTCCTGTTATATCTTATGTTTAGTTATATTTTGAGGATTGCTTATTAATTTGTGACATTTATATTCTAAAATTATTGGAAGGCAATATTTTTCAGTAAATGGATTTATGCAAAGTTAGATATATAGATTTCAATATGTTTCTCAATTCAGCTAAAAGCTATACCTCCTGACTAAACTTCTTCTATGAAGCTGCTGCTGTTTCCCATGTTTTAATTTTGCTTTGTTTTTAGACATATCTTGACAGAGAGATTTCACATGTTGCATAATGTCTGGTTCTGATTGCTTTATTGTGAACTAAATTAAAAGGGTTACTTTATCAAATAGGGAGTACTTATGATAGACACATTTTAGGGTATTAAAACAAAAGTGAATATTGGTAGGAATACCTGCTGTGAACACAATTGTTCTCCTCCAGTCTCCAGATTACTTGGCTGGTCTGTCTGCGCTGGGGCTGGAGCTAGCTCGCACTTGGGTCATACAACTACACACAGTGGTGCCTCGTCCGGTGAGCAATTCATTCTTCCCACTGGTTTCACGACCAGGGAGACAAAACGGTCACGGTTTCTGAGCTTTGACGAAACGCACGTCGGGTAGGTGCGGGCTGCTGCGGGGGTCTCTCACTGGTCAGTATACTGCTTCTACTTTCATCTATGGGCATTTCTTTATACATTGGCACTTTATACTAAATATATATTTGCACTTTATTCTTCCTGGTCAATTGACTTTTATTACTGGGCCTGTATTTATAACTTTTTAACACTTTAATAGATAATTGCTTTTTGTGCATCTGAGGATAGTTATCCATTTGTTTTTATTTTTGTGCAGTACTGTCCTGATATTTATTGTATACCTATGCATATTTTTGTGCACCTTCTGCCATGTTACTCTAATTTTATTGGAATTTATTTATGATACTTCGCAATATTATACTGTTTTGGTGCTCTAAATATGTGTACCCCGTATCATCCCGCATAGTGCTTTTTCCACTTTTTATTTTTTGTCCTTCCCCTATTTTTGTATTTATTATGTACATCATGCTTTTTAATTGAGTTAATAAATATATATTTTATACACATATTTCCATTGTGTATCATGCTTGCTGGTGTTATAGTCTTTTGGATATTGTTTAATTTTTAATGCATTTTCTGAATTTGGTGTTCATTTCAACTTTCATCATGGAAGCCAGTATGGGGATGGGATATTTCAGTAGAGATAAGCTTTGTCTCATTACAAACATGTCTCTCACCTGTCCTCTGACAATGCTGTCTTCTGTACTGAGCATTCCCGCCACACTGGCTGCTGTGATAACAGCTGAAGAAATGTTAGTAATAGTAATCATACTTGTATTTGCTCTTTTCCCTGCACTATGTAATCACACTCAGCTCTGCAATGAGGAGAGAAGACTGGATGTCATTATTGCACATCTGACAGAGAAAAGCCTAGGCTAATTTATTGAAAGGGTGTATTTATTTTTTCCCAGTATCCTGCTGCTTGCTTATGATTGGTCAACATTGTACAGGGGTAAGAAGTACACACCACAAGAAGAAACTCTCTGGTAATGCCCAGTTTGGCTTTTCATGAATTGTAAACTAAACTTTACCTAAGCTAATGTCTCCACATCAGAGAGGACACATTTTTAAATAAAATCTGAATTTTACTCGGCTCTGCAGCCACTATTCCATAACGTCGTCGGTTTAACAATCAAAACCTGGTAAAAGGTCCTCTTTAAGATAATAAAGATATTGAATAGATATGTAAATGTTACACCAGAAGAAATGGATATCGCTTCATTTTGAATATAAAAGTCTAGAGCAGCACACGGTAATTTATTTTTGTATGGTTAATCATTCCAATACAAATATTAATTATGGAATATTGAAGACTTACAATCTTCACAATTAGAAGCAATGAAGGATAAAGTAAAACAGAGACAGAGCAATTCATCATGTAAAACAACACTAATACGCTGTAGCAAGTCTACTGTCTTGGGAGATGTTAGTAAACAATCTAATAAATACTTTATCCTGAAAAGCTTGCTCGGTTGAGGCCAAAATACAGCAGTCGTGAGCAATGGCATGAACAATTATTTCACGCATATATGTTTTAGAAGATGACATAAATATATTAGCAAAAGTTGTATATTGTAATTATACGAAGTGTAAAACCACATTTAAATCATGTCAAATTCTGATAGAGACCCTTAAATATTTTAAGTTGCCTACAGGCTACCCTGCTTTAGGTTGTTATTATTTTTACTTGCAAAGAGAGCAATTAGCAAGAGCATGCATAGCATTATGGCAGCTCATGTTGCTTCAATGAGGACCCTGGAGAAAGGTGGCCCAGCCCTTGATGGTCCATTGTTCTTTGCTTTTAGCTATCTTGAGTGAATTTCAGCAATATATGGTACTTTGACTTTCCTCCACTCTGCAAAAAATACTGCTAACTAGTGTTGAGCATTCCGATACTGCAAATATCGGGTATCGGCCGATATTCGTTGTATCGGAATTCCGATACCGAGTACCAATATTTTTTCAAAATCGGATACTGGAATCGGAAGTCCCCATAATGCAATGAGCCACTGTTGTGGCTGTGATTGGCTGCTGAAATGATGTCATCATGATGCACGGTCTGTGCGCATCATGATGCGTTGTCTGCGCCGGCTGCCGGTGGTCTGTACGGGCATCTCGGGGGTCTGTACAGGCCTGTCGGGGGCCTGTGCCGGCTGCCGGTGGTCTGTACGGGCCTCTCGGGGGCCTGTGCCGGCTGCCGGTGGTCTGTACGGGCCTCTTGGGGGCCTGTGCCGGCTGCCGGTGGTCTGTACGGGCCTCTCGGGGGTCTGTACAGGCCTGTCGGGGGCCTGTGCTGGCTGCCGGTGGTCTGTACGGGCCTCTTGGGGGCCTGTGCCGGCTGCCGGTGGTCTGTACGAGCCTCTCGGGGGCCTGTGCCGGCTGCCGGTGGTCTGTATGTGCCTCTCGGGGGTCTGTACAGGCCTGTCGGGGGCCTGTGCCAGCTGCCGGTGGTCTGTATGGGCCTCTTGGGGGCCTGTGCCGGCTTTCGGTGGTCTGGCTGGCTGCCGGGGGCCTGTGCTGGCTGCCGGTGGTCTGTACGGGCCTCTCGGGGGCCTCTGCCGGCTGTCGGTGGTCTGTGCCGGCTGCCGGTGGTCTGTGCGGGCCTGCCGGGGGTCTTGTGTGTGTGCAGGCATCGTCCGATAGGAATACAAGTCCCATCGGGCGATGCCTGCTACAATGACAGTAATTGACACATTAGCCAATGATGGGACAGTAGTAGTCCCATCATCCGGCTAATGTGTTGAATGTAAAAAAAAATAGATAAAAAAAAAAAAATACTACATACATACTACATATATACTACATTCATACAACATACATACATACTACATACATGCTACATATACTACATTCATACAACATACATATATACTACATACTACATACATGCTACATATATACTACATTCATACAACATACATACATACTACATACATACTACATTCATGCAACATACATACATAATACATACTACATACATGCTACATATATACTACATTCATACAACATACATACATAGTACATACTACATACATACTACATATATACTACATTCATACAACATACATACATACTACATACATGCTACATATATACTACATTCATACAACATACATACTACATACATACTACATGTATACTACATTCATACAACATACATAGATACTACATACATGCTACATATATACTACATTCATACAACATACATACATACTACATACTGCATACATACTACATACATACTGCATACAATACATTCATACAATACATACATAGACATACAGTACATATAACATAGAGAACATACTCACCATCGCTTGTCACTTTGATTCCCGAAGCCAGTGTCATCTATGAAAAAATATGAAAATAACAAACAAGCCATATACTCCCTGATCCGCAGAAATCCACGAGGGTCCCACGCCGATCTCCCGTGGAGAACAGCAGCATCAGCTGACGCAACCTCTCTAGGGGCTTCAATAATCCAATGACCGGAGGTAGGTATCCTTCTGCACTGTATTCCTCCAAAACTGTAAAAAAATAGTCCCTAGTCTCACTTTTGGCATTGCTGTTTGAGAAAGTTCCCACGCAGCTTTTGCCATAAAGTGAGACCAGGGACTATTTTTTTACAGTGGCAGAGGAATACAGTGCGGAAGGATACCTACCTCCCGTCACTGGATTCCTGGAGCCCTGTAGAGAGCGGTCGCATCAGCTGATGCTGCTGTTCTCCACAGGAGATCGGCGTGGGACACGCGTGGATTTCTGCGGATCAGGGAGTATATTGTTTGTTTGTTATTTTCATATTTTTCCACAGATGACACTGGCTTCGGGATCAAAGTGACAAGTGATGGTGAGTATGTACTCTATGTTATATGTACTGTATGTCTATATGTATGTATTGTATGAATGTATTGTATGCAGTATGTATGTAGTATGTATGCAGTATGTAGTATGTATGTATGTTGTATGTCTGTAGCATGTTGTATGTATGTATATATGTACTATGTATGTAAGTTGTATGATTGTAGCATATATGAAGCATGTATGTAGTATGTAGTATGTATGTGTGTTGTATGAATGTAGTATATATGTAGCATGTATGTAGTATGTAGTATACACTCACTGGCCACTTTATTAGGTACACCATGCTAGTAAGGGGTTGGACCCCCTTTTGCCTTCAGAACTGCCTCAATTCTTCGTGGCAGAGATTCAACAAGGTGCTGGAAGCATTCCTCAGAGATTTTGGACCATATTGACATGATGGCATCACACAGTTGGCGCAGATTTGTCGGCTGCACATCCCTTATGCGAATCTCCCGTTCCACCACATCCCAAAGATGCTCTATTGGATTGAGATCTGGTGACTGAGGAGGCCATTTGAGTACAGTAAACTCATTGTCATGTTCAAGAAACCAATCTGAGATGATTCGAGCTTTATGACATGGCGCATTATCCTGCTGAAAGTAGCCATCAGATGTTGGGTACATTGTGGTCATAAAGGGATGGACATGGTCAGCAACAATACTCAGGTAGGCTGTGGTGTTGCAACGATGCTCAATTGGTACCAAGGGGCCCAAAGAGTGCCCAGAAAAAATTCCCCACACCATGACACCACCACCACCAGCCTGAACCGTTGATACAAGGCAGGATGGATCCATGCTTTCATGTTGTTTACGCCAAATTCTGACCCTACCATCCGAATGTCGCAGCAGAAATCGAGACTCATCAGACCAGGCAACGTTTTTGCAATCTTCTACTGTCCAATTTCGATGAGCTTGTGCAAATTGTAGCCTCAGTTTCCTGTTCTTAGCTGAGAGGAGTGGTACCCAGTGTGGTCTTCTGCTGCTGTAGCCCATCTGCCTCAAAGTTCGACGCACTGTGCGTTCAGAGATGCTCTTCTGCCTACCTTGGTTGTAACGGGTGGCAATTTGAGTCACTGTTGCCTTTCTATCAGCTCGAACCAGTCTGCCCATTCTCCTCTGACCTCTGGCATCAACATGGCATTTCCGGCCACAGAACTGCCGCTCACTGGATTTTTTTTCTTTTTCGGACCATTCTCTGTAAACCCTAGAGATGGTTGTGCGTGAAAATCCCAGTAGATCAGCAGTTTCTGAAATTCTCAGACCAGCCCTTCTGGCACCAACAATCATGCCACATTCAAAGGCACTCAAATCACCTTTCTTCCCCATACTGATGCTCGGTTTGAACTGCAGGAGATTGTCTTGACCATGTCTACATGCCTAAATGCACTGAGTTGCCGCCATGTGATTGGCTGATTAGAAATTAAGTCTTAACACACAGTTGGACAGGTGTACCTAATAAAGTGGCCAGTGAGTGTATATGTTGTATGAATGTAGAATATATGTAGCATGTATGTAGGATGTATGTATGTTGTATGAATGTAATATATATGTAGCATGTATGTAGTATGTATGTTGTATGAATGTAGTATATATGTAGCATGTATGTAGTATGTAGTATGTATGTATGTTGTATGAATGTAGTATATATGTAGTATGTATGTATGTTGTATGAATATAGTATATATGTTGCATGTATGTAGTATGTAGTATGTATGTATATTGTATGAATGTAGTATATATGTAGCATGTATGTAGTATGTAGTATGTATGTATGTTGTATGAATGTAGTATATATGTAGCATGTATGTAGCATGTATGTATGTTGTATGAATGTAGTATATATGTAGTATGTATGTAGTATGGTTTTTTTTGGTTTGTTTTTTTACATTCAACACAGTAGCCGGATGATGGTACTACTACTGTCCCGTCATTGGCTAATGTGTCAATCACTGTCATTGTAGCAGGCATCGCCCGATGGGACTTGTAGTCCCATCGGACGATGCCTGCACACACACAAGACCCCCGGCAGGCCCGCACAGACCACCGGCAGCCGGCACAGGCCCCCGGCAGCCAGCACAGACCACCGACAGCCGGCACAGACCACCGACAGCCGGCACAGGCCCCCGAGAGGCCCGTACAGACCACCGGCAGCTGGCACAGGCCCCCGAGAGGCCCGCACAGACCCCGCCCGCACACACAGACACGCACAGTGTCCGCCCACACTCTTCCCCCCTCCCGAACAGGATGTACAAGGCAAGAAAGGGTTTTTTAATTCCGATATTTCTGTCCCATTGAATGGAATGGGACTTCCGGTATCGGAATTGGCGATACCCGATACTTTTTGTGTATTGGGCCGATCCAATCCGATCCGATATTTCTGAATATCAGATGGTATCGCTCAACACTACTGCTAAGTTAAATATATTATCAAATTATGCATTATTAAACTGGCCTTAAAGAGAAGCTTTAATCATACTCTTCAAGTTGAACTGGACAAACAATGTAATAGTGGCTGGTAGAGTTGAGCGAAACGGGTCGAAAAATTTCAAAAGTCTACGACTTTTGGCAAAGTCGGGTTTCATGAAACGAAACCCGACCCTAGGATGAGGTCGGCCACGAAGTCGGCGACTTAAGCTCCAAAGTCACGTTTCAAAAGTTTGTTTTGCGCTCTTTTTCAGCCAATCGGGATCCACGGACACTGTGGGCAACGTGATGACATAGGCAGGGGTCACCACCATCTTTCAGAAGGGCATACAAGTGATTGGCTTGCTGTGGTGGGCGTCACAGGGGGTATAAAAGGGCGTGCACGCCGACCACCATGTTACTCATGCTGATCTCAGAATAGGGAGAGCTGCTGCTGATAATTTTGTAGGGAGAGCGTTAGGCAGGGAAGAAGACACCAAAAACTGCTTCTGCTGCTAGCCATTTTGCCTGTACAACACACCAGTCACTGTGTGTGCAGTGCAAGTGGAGGCTATATTTTGCTGGATCAGCAGTGTTGGTTGTTAGGCTGCCTTCTAAGGCTTCCTGACGGCTGCATTGCTGTTTACCCACTGCTCTGCAAACTGCTTTTTTAAAAGCAATCCCAATTTTTTTTTTTTTCCTGGTGAGGTACTGAGCATGCATTTTTTCACACCATACAGCGGTGCACACTCCTCACACAGTACCGTGTAACGGCTGTTATCACAGCCACAGTGAAGCTATCTGTGTGTCACTCTGTAAGGATAAGTTGAGGACATGTTCTGTTCTTACAGACCTGCACCTTCTAGCTTTGTCTAGCTTTCAAACAGTTAAATATATTTGCTGTTTGATCACATTCAAAACTATAGAGAGACAGCGTGTGTCAGTCCGTATACTTTAAAAACACGGAGCTTGACAATTTTACGTACACCGGACAGTCGTGTATGTGCACGCTCCTCTCTCAGTACCGTGTAACGGCTGTTATCACGGCCACAGTGAAGCTATTTGTGTGTCGCTCTGTAAGGATAAGTCGAGGACATGTTCCATTCTTACAGATCTGCACCTTCTAGTTTTGTCTAGTTTACAAACAATTAAATATATTTGCTGTTTGATCACATTCAAAACTATAGAGAGACAGATTTGTCAGTCCATATACTTAAAAAACACGGAGCTTGACAATTTTACGTACACCTGACAGCCGTGTACGTGCACGCTCCTCTCTCAGTACCGTGTAACGGCTGTTATCACGGCCACAGTGAAGCTATCTGTGTGTCGCTCTGTAAGGATAAGTCGAGGACTTGTTCCGTTCTTACAGACCTACACTCTAGGGATATTCCTATTCTGCCCAATTCTATATACACCTTGTAGTTTGTCATACACTAGCCAATTTCTGCCTGTGACATAGCGCTGTGATATTCAGTGGGCCTCACACAATCCAAAAGTGTCCAGTGTCCACAAGTGTGTGCAGAAATTCAAAATCTCCGTTATCCTCTAGTCACATTTTTCACACCTGCAACATCGAGCCTGTGACATAGCGCTGTGATATTCAGTGGGCCTCACACAATCCAAAAGTGTCCAGTGTCCACAAGTGTGTGCAGAAATTCAAAATCTCTGTTATCCTCTAGTGACATTTTTCACACCTGCGACATCGAGCCTGTGACAGCGCTGTGATATTCAGTGGGCCTCACACAATCCAAAAGTGTCCAGTGTCCACAAGTGTGTGCAGAAATTCAAAATCTCCGTTATCCTCTAGTGACATTTTTCACACCTGCGACATTGAGCCTGTGACATAGCGCTGTGATATTCAGTGGGCCTCACACAATCCAAAAGTGTCCAGTGTCCACAAGTGTGTGCAGAAATTCAAAATCTCCGTTATCCTCTAGTGATATTTTTCACACCTGCGACATCGAGCCTGTGACATAGCGCTGTGATATTCAGTGGGCCTCACACAATCTAAAAGTGTCCAGTGTCCACAAGTGTGTGCTGAAATTCAAAATCTCCGTTATCCTCTAGTGACATTTTTCACACCTGCAACATCGAGCCTGTGACATAGCGCTGTGATATTCAGTGGGCCTCACACAATCCAAAAGTGTCCAGTGTCCACAAGTGTGTGCAGAAATTCAAAATCTCCGTTATCCTCTAGTGACATTTTTCACACCTGCGACATCGAGCCTGTGACATAGCGCTGTGATATTCAGTGGGCCTCACACAATCCAAAAGTATCCAGTGTCCACAAGTGTGTGCAGAAATTCAAAATCTCCCCTGTCCTATAGACACCTTGTACCTTGTTTTACATTACTATATAGTTTGCTGGATTTTGTCTACATTTCTACCAAAAATGAGGAAGGCTGGTGGAAGAGGCCGTGGAATTGGGCGGGGGTTGGCAGCTGGTAATGATGGTGTTGGTGGTGGATCTGATGGTAGTGGCAAAAGCAAAATAGGACCAAATGCAGGAGGTGTTGAGCCTGCGTCATCGTCTGGCTCCACAAGACCTCGAAGGCTTAGTTTTCTAGGAGTTGGCAAACTGCTTTTAAAGCCAGAGCTTCAGGAAAAAGTTTTGTCTTACATTGCTGACTTAGCCTCCAGCTCTATCGCCTCCTCTTCTGAAGTTGTAAAAAATAAAAGCACTGAGTCGTCATTGGAGGCTCATGTTCATGAACCACACCTTTCCTTGTGTCCTTCACCCCAACCAAGATTGAAGGATGACGCAGGCCATACTACTGATTACTCCATGGAGCTGTTTTCACATACCATGCCTGGATTATCAAGTGAAATGGTGAATTACCCAGGCCAAGATGAATCTGACATGGAGTGCACTGATGCACAGCCACTGATAGATGATTCTGCTGGTACATTCACTCAGAGCACTACATTGTCCTCGCAGTGTACAGAACCAGATTCTGACCCTGATGAGACTCAGGTGCCCATTCCGGCACACTATACCACCATACACGGTGACACAGAGGAAGGTGCACATGACATTGAAGAGGAGGTGATGGATGACCAGTTGTTGACCCAGATTGGCATCCATTGGGGGCAGAGGGTGCTGCTTCCAATAGCTCAGATGAGGAGGAGGAGTATCCACAGCAGACATCGACATCGCAACAGCTGTTATCTGGCAGGCCCGGAGCACTCCAAAGACAGGTTCCAAAAATCAAAAGAGTTGCTGGACAGCTTGTCCAGAGGGTCAAAATATCACAGCGTGCTAGGCCGCAAAATGTCTGCCAAAGTAGGAAGAGTGCAGTGTGGCACTTTTTTGAACAAAATCCTCATGATCAGGCCAAGGTTATCTGTAAGAAGTGCGCAAAGACCTTTAGCCGAGGGAAAAATCTGAAAAATTTGAATACCAGTTGCATGCTTAGACATTTAACCAGCATGCACTTGCAAGCGTGGACACAACACCAAACCTCAAGTACCACATGTGCAACTGATCACAAAGAAGGTGTTAGGGTTGGCGGAACGCACCAGATATAAATAATGGAAGGCGCGTTCGCCGCCCGGGGTCCACCGTGCGGTAGATGACAAGACCGCTGCTGGACAATGGCAGATACGCTAGAAGTGCGATACAGCGCTCGGGTTAACGTCACCCGAGAGCCTGAGAGCGGACTCTGTTTAGTCACAGAGACGCCAAAGTATGAACTAGACGTAAAGGCTGAACCTGTTAGCTGCACAGGTCAGCCGGCGTGTGGCGTCGCAGCCGCGAACACCAAAAGCTGCTACTACTGCAGCGCGGCCGTAACTGAAGCCGCTAAGCGACGATGCCGGAGGAGCCGGGCACCGACGGACGCTAGTGTAGGTGAGGAAGGCTCAGTGGCGTGTAGCCTGCCACAATCTGGAGCTGACTAACCCAACATACTGTCACCATTCGTAATATCCGAGGGAAGGGGTTTCATAATAAGTCAGACACCAGTCCATGCATCCATCACCATACACACAGCATAATATGCTACACTAGCGCATGGCTGAGCCGCCATGCAGGCTTTTTATAGCCATGCGCTTCCGGGACCTTCCAGTACTATAGGAAGGACCAATCAGATCCGACATAGGACCTTCACATGTGACCCCTGCTCTCCACTGAGAGGACAAGTTGCGGGCATGCCCAGTCGCACGGCGCGAGGACTTAGCCTCTAGAGCAGTTCCCTGCAAAGCAGGTTGCGTTATCATTGCTGCACCAGAGGTGGCAGCAACATCCAGGCTCACAGAACGAGTCTGCGGGGAATGCCTGGTTCGCCGAGATTGCTGAGCAGGAGTCCGAGCGGTCGGAGGAGAATGGGAGACCGCAGGATGTCTGGCTCTGGATTCCCGCTGTGCAGTGCCAGGAATCCAACGCCTAACATTACCCCCCCTCCTAGAGCCCCCCCCTCTCTGAGCCTCACTGCGCTCAAAGGCCGCAATCAGGAGCGGTGCGTGAATATTTTCCACCGGCTCCCAGGTCCGAGCCTCGGGCCCATGACCCTTCCAGTCCACCAAATAAAATTTTTTGCCACGGACAAACCTGCGCCCCACTATGGCGTTAACCTCAAACTCATCAGACGATAAGTCTGATGACCCGGCAGATGACTCAGAAAACCGGACCATGTGAACTGGTTTGAGGAGGGACACATGGAACACGTTCGAAATGGCCAAATGTGGAGGTAGAGCCAGGCGGTAGACCACCGAGCTAAGTCGCTCGAGGACCTTGAATGGTCCAATGTATCGCGGTGCAAACTTGGGAGACTCAACCCGCAGTTTAATGTTTCGGGTGGAGAGCCATACCATGTCGCCAGGGGAGAAGCTTGGCGCAGGCCGCCGATGCATGTCGGCGGACGCCCTCATCCTTTCTTTAGATGCCCGGATAGCATCCTGAGTGCGATCCCAAATGTCCCGGGCCTCCACTGCCCAGTCTGCCACCCTGGAGTCAGTGGAGGACACTGGCATCGGGACAGGGACACGTGGATGTTGGCCATAGTTTAGGAGAAAGGGCGTCTGACCAGTGGAATCAGCCACCGCATTGTTTAGGGCAAATTCTGCCCAAGGTAGCAAGGATGCCCAGTCATCCTGCCTGGCAGAGACAAAATGTCGTAAATAGGTGACCAAGGTCTGATTGGCTCTCTCGACCAAGCCATTCGTCTCGGGATGGTAAGCGGAGGATAGATTTAGCTCGATGCTGAGTAAACTGCAGAGCTCCCTCCAAAACCGAGACGCAAACTGGGGACCACGGTCACTCACGATTTTGTCCGGCATGCCATGTAGACGGAATACGTGTTTAATGAACAAGGTGGCCAGACCTCGAGCGGAAGGCAGGCGTGCGAGTGGCACCAGATGCACCATTTTGGAAAAATGGTCGGTGACCACCCAGATGACCGTACTGCCACCAGACTTGGGCAGGCCAACTATGAAGTCCATGCCAACCATCTCCCATGGTCTATCCGCCACTGGCAGGGGAAACAACAGCCCCGCCGGCCTCTGTCTAGAGGGTCTGTTCCGAGCACACGAAACACATGCCTGCACGTACTCCTTGACATCTCGAGCCATATGTGGCCACCAATATGACCTTGCCAGGAGTTCGGCGGTCCGTTTTTTACCAAAATGGCCACCCACTCTGGAGGCATGTGCCCAGGCGAGGACCTCCGGCCGTAGCTGAGGAGGCACCAAGGTCTTGCCCAGTGGTACCGACTCGAGCGCAACTGGAGCCACGGTCGTAAAACTCTCCGGCGGGAGAATTAACCGAGGCTCAGCTTCTCCTTCCTCCGCTGAGACCACTGAACGTGAGAGAGCATCCGCACGGACGTTCTTCTCTCCAGAGAGGTAGTGGAGGGTGAAGCGGAATCGTGAGAAGAAGAGCGACCACCTGGCCTGACGGGAATTCAGGCGTTGGGCCGTCTGTAGATAGACCAGGTTTTTATGGTCCGTATATACCAGAAAGGGAAACCGGGCTCCCTCCAGGAGATGTCTCCATTCAGAAAAAGCCAACTTCATGGCTAGCAGCTCCCTGTCGCCGATGGAGTAATTTTTCTCCGCCGGTGAGAAGGTCTTGGAATAGAAGAAGCAGGGGTGCTTCCGACCTTGAGCATCCTTTTGATAAAGGACTGCTCCTGCACCGACGGAAGAAGCATCTACCTCAAGGATAAACGGCTTATCCACATCGGGACGATGTAATATGGGAGCGCCAGCAAAATGTGATTTTATAGCCGAGAAGGCCTTGGAGACATGTTCTGACCAAGCATTGGGGTTAGCTCCTTTCTTGGTGAGAGCAACCAAAGGAGCCACCAGTGTGGAAAAGTGTGGTATGAACTGGCGGTAGTAATTCACGAACCCCAAAAAGCGCTGCACCGCTTTGAGGGAATGGGGTTCCTGCCAGTCCATTACCGCTTGTAGTTTGGCCGGATCCATGGCCAGCCCCTGGGCCGAGATGATATAGCCCAGGAACGGCAAGGACTCCTGCTCAAACTGGCACTTCTCCAGCTTGGCAAATAACGAGTTCGCCCGCAGACGGTCAAAGACCCTGCAGACGTCTCTCCGGTGGGTGGTCAAATCTGGCGAAAAGATGAGTATGTCATCCAGATAGACCACCACCGAGGTAGAGAGCATGTCGCGGAAGACGTCGTTGACAAAATCTTGGAAGACAGCTGGGGCATTACAAAGGCCAAAGGGCATAACCAGGTATTCGTAATAGCCATCCCTGGTATTAAAAGCTGTCTTCCATTCGTCTCCTTCGCGAATGCGGATCAGGTTGTATGCACCCCGCAGATCTAGTTTAGTAAAGATCCGGGCCCCCCGCAACCTGTCAAATAACTCAGAGATCAACGGTAGGGGGTATTTGTTTTTAACCGTGATAGCATTGAGACCTCGGTAGTCGATGCAGGGGCGTAGCTCTCCGTTCTTCTTCTGTACGAAGAAGAACCCGGCACCAGCCGGTGACACCGATTTTCTGATGAAACCCCTAGCCAGGTTCTCCCGGATATACTGGGACATAGCCTCCGTCTCAGGGAGTGATAAAGGGTAAACACAGCCTCGGGGAGGCTCTGTGCCTGGCAGGAGATCAATCGGGCAATCATAGGAACGGTGCGGTGGGAGCGTCTCCGCAGACTTCTTAGAGAAGACGTCCGCGTAATGGTGGTAGGGTTTGGGGAGCGAGGAGAGATCCGCAGGTACTTCTGTGGAAGCCACCTGAACGCTGCCCCTCAGGCACCTTCCCTCACAGTCCTTGCCCCAGCCCAGTATCCTCCCTGAAGCCCAGTCAATATGCGGGGAGTGGCAACGAAGCCAGGGAACTCCGAGGAGCACCTGATCGATGCCATTGGGCATAATTAGCAGGGACAGAGTCTCCCGATGTGAGGGTGAAATAGAGAGTCCGAGTGGGGCTGTCTGATGGGTCACCTGAGATGGTAACGGTGCCCCATTTACCACCCTGATGGTCAGAGGTTGGGGGAGTATCACCAGAGGGATAGCGTGTCTCTGGGCAAAAGTCGAGGACATAAAGTTCCCCTCGGCCCCGGAATCCAGGGTGACCTCTGCCTCCCAGGAGGAGGGCCCACTATCTAATGTACCCTGGAACACCGGTTTGGGTGAAAAGGGTCCCACCTTGGATTGACCACCACCTACGGCCACAGAACGTGGTCATCTTTTCGGCCGCTGAGGGCATGTGCCAGCCGAGTGGCCCAACTGTCGGCACTGATAACAGCGCACAGAGGTTCGCATCGGACGCAACTTAGTGCCGGTGCGAGACACCTCCATAGGCTCAGAGGAGAGGTGCTCCTGTGCGGGAAATTTCAGCGGCTCAGTAAAGGTGGGAGCCAAATTAACCCTACGTTTGGATTGCGCTCGTTCCAACCCGCGCTCCGTGTAGCGGAGATCAATACGGGTGGAAACGGCGATCAACTCCTCCAAACTGGTGGGAATCTCCCTAGTAGCTAGAGCATCTTTTACGTGCTCAGCCAGGCCTCTCCAAAACACCGGGACCAACACTTTGTCCGGCCACTCTAACTCGGAAGCCAGTGTCCGAAACTGGACAGCATGATGGCTAACCGAAAGTGACCCTTGTGTTAAAGATAACAGTTGGAGAGCCGTATCGTGGGTGACCCGTGGTCCCAAGAAGACTTGCTTCAGAGCCGCGAGGAACTGAGCAGCCCCCTGTACCACGGGATCACCACGTTCCCACAATGGCGTGGCCCACTGTAATGCCCGGCCAGACAACAGAGAGACAATAAATCCCACCTTAGCCCGCTCCGTAGGGAACCGTGCAGCCAGCAACTCCAGCTGGATGGAGCACTGACTAACGAATCCCCTACAGGAGACACTATCACCCGAAAACTTATCGGGGAGCGGGAGGCGAGACATTGTCGGCAGGGGCAAAAGTGTGGGCGCACGTGAGACAGCCTCAGCGACTGTCTGAGCAGCAGCTAGCGCAGCATTCGCAGCTGAGTTGGTGCTCTCAATAGCCGCCAACCTGCTCTCCAGCTGCCGAATGTAGCGCTGCAGCTGCTGCACGTCTGCCATTGCCAGCCAGACCCTGGCGCTAGTGTAATGTTAGGGTCGGCGGAACGCACCAGATATAAATAATGGAAGGCGCGTTCGCCGCCCGGGGTCCACCGTGCGGTAGATGACAAGACCGCTGCTGGACAATGGCAGATACGCTAGAAGTGCGATACAGCGCTCGGGTTAACGTCACCCGAGAGCCTGAGAGCGGACTCTGTTTAGTCACAGAGATGCCAAAGTATGAACTAGACGTAAAGGCTGAACCTGTTAACTGCACAGGTCAGCCGGCGTGTGGCGTCGCAGCCGCGAACACCAAAAGCTGCTACTACTGCAGCGCGGCCGTAACTGAAGCCGCTAAGCGACGATGCCGGAGGAGCCGGGCACCGACGGACGCTAGTGTAGGTGAGGAAGGCTCAGTGGCGTGTAGCCTGCCACAATCTGGAGCTGACTAACCCAACATACTGTCACCATTCGTAATATCCGAGGGAAGGGATTTCATAATAAGTCAGACACCAGTCCATGCATCCATCACCATACACACAGCATAATATGCTACACTAGCGCATGGCCGAGCCGCCATGCAGGCTTTTTATAGCCATGCGCTTCCGGGACCTTCCAGTACTATAGGAAGGACCAATCAGATCCGACATAGGACCTTCACATGTGACCCCTGCTCTCCACTGAGAGGACAAGTTGCGGGCATGCCCAGTCGCACGGCGCGAGGACTTAGCCTCTAGAGCAGTTCCCTGCAAAGCAGGTTGCGTTATCATTGCTGCACCAGAGGTGGCAGCAACATCCAGGCTCACAGAACGAGTCTGCGGGGAATCCCTGGTTCGCTGAGATTGCTGAGCAGGAGTCCGAGCGGTCGGAGGAGAATGGGAGACCGCCGGATGTCTGGCTCTGGATTCCCGCTGTGCAGTGCCAGGAATCCGACGCCTAACAGAAGGTAGTCAGCAAAGCTACATTGTTTCTCCCACTGTAAGCCCACCGGTTAGCACAGCAGAGAATGTTGAGGTGTCGTTGCAAGGCCACAGCAGTCAGGGAATCCCACTGTTATATCAACGAAAGACTGAATCTAGGCCATCAGAAAGAACACCAACTCCATCATCAACCCTCTCTCAGTCTGCCCTGTCCACCGCTACTTCCACCACATGTAGCTCTCAAGTCCAGCTCACCCTCCCAGACACTATGAGTAGGTCAAGAAAGTACTCAGTCTCTCATCCGCGTACACTGGGTTTGAACGCCCACATTGCCAAACTAATCTCGTTAGAGATGATGCCCTATCGGTTGGTGGAAAGCGCAGCTTTCCGTGAACTCATGGCCTATGCAGTACCATGCTATGACCTACCCAGTCGCCACTTCTTCTCTCGCAAAGCCATCCCAGCCCTCCACCATCATGTGAAAGACTGCATTGTCCATGCACTCAAGCAGTCAGTGAGTGGAAAGGTGCACCTCACAACTGATGCATGGTCCAGTCAGCATGGCCAGGGCCGTTACGTGTCCATCACTGCGCACTGGGTTAATGTGGTGGATGCAGGGTCCACAGGGGACAGCGGTGGTGGGACAGTGCTGCCTAGCCCACGGTATAGGAAACAGTTGGCTGTAGGCGTTCGACCCTCCTCCTCCTCCTCCTCCTCCAGAAGCGAAAGCTCATCCACAGAGTGCAGTCGTACGAGCACTCCATCTGCAGCTGCCACTGTTGCACACGAGGTGTCCCCCTATCGAGCAGCTAGTGGAAAGCGTCAGCAGGCTGTGTTGCAGATGATGTGTTTGGGCGACAGACACATCGCCGAGGTACTGGCCCAGTAATTTCAGCGACAAATTGAGTCATGGCTGAGCAGTGTACATCTTGAGGCAGGCAAGGTAGTTAGTGATAACGGCTGTAATTTTGTGGCAGCCATAGCCCTTTCAAAACTCAGCCACATACCTTGCTTGGCTCACACCTTGAACCTGGTGGTGCAGTGCTTCCTCAATAATTATCCGGAGTTAACAGCCCTGCTCCAGAAGGTGCGAATACTGTGCGCGTGCATCCGCCGGTCGCCTGTACACTCCATTCGTATGCAGAAGCTGCAGCGATTGCTCCACCTTCCCAACCACCGCCTCATTATCGACATTGCAACAAGGTGGAACTCCACCCTGCACATGGTTGAGCGGCTGTGCGAGCAGAGGCAGGCCATAATGCATTTGTGGGAGGATACACGGCCAGGCACTTTGAGAGCAGACATGGAGTTGACAGGTGTGCAGTGGTCAAAGCTGAAAGACCTCTGTAAAGTCATTCAGTGTTTTGAGGAATGCACACGGCTGGTAAGCGCAGACGACGCCATCCTAAGCATGAGCATCCCACTTATGCGTCTGCTCATGCAAACTTTGACGCACCTTAAGGAGCAGGCGTCTGCAGCCAATGTTGACGAGGAGGAAGAGGTGGAGGGAATCCTTGATGACATTCAGCCATTGTCTGCTCAGGGACCTCTCCTGGACGAGGTGGAGGAAGAAGAGGAGGAGGAGGATGATGATGGGGATGATTACTTAGGGGAGGAGGATGCATCTCGTGGGGCAAGTGAATATGTTGGCGTGGCAAAGTCTGGTACAGGGTTTGTGCGTGACTGGAGGGATGTGGATTTGCCAGAAAGTGCTCCTCCACACAGCACTCGCAGTGCATCATTGACACCGGGAACATTGGCCCACATGTCAGATTATGCCTTGCAGATCCTAAAAAGGGACCCACGCATTGCCAAAATGATGAACGATGACGACTACTGGTTGGCCAGCATCCTGGATCCACGCTATAAAGGCAAATTACAAAACATCATGCCACAGGAGAACCTTGACCTAATATTGGCTACTAAACAAGCAACTCTGGTTAACCGGTTGGTTGAGGCATTCCCAGCACACAGCAGCGGTGATGGTTCTCACACGAGCCGTACGGGCCTGGGGCAGCTTGGCAGAGGTGTTCGTGGTGCACACAGCAGAAGTGGTGTTGGAGACAGGGGTTTCATGACAATGTTGTGGACTGATTTTTCACGGACCGCTCACACAACTGGTAATACTGCATTGATGGAAAGTGACAGGAGACAGCAGTTGTCAACTATGGTTAACAACTACTTTTCCTCCCATATCGATGTTCTCCTGCACAGGTCATTCCCCTTTGACTATTGGGCCGCTAAACTGGACACCTGGCCTGAATTGGCACAATATGCCTTACAGGAGCTCGCTTGCCCAGCTGCAAGTGTGCTATTGGAAAGAGTCTTCAGTGCAGCTGGATCAATCCTGACAGAAAAAAGGACCCGTCTGTCAACCCAAAATGTGGATGATCTAACCTTCATTAAAATGAACCATGCATGGGTTTCCAAGGATTTTGCCCACCTTCCCTTGATGACACATAGGTTGCAAGAAAAATGGCTTGCTTTGGTCCTCCTCCTATTCCGCGAACTTGACCTATTTCGCCTTTTGCAGCAGCTGAATGACCCACATCTACATATGCCACTTTGTAAACCTCCCTAAGTGGGCGGCCCACCCCATGGCAGGGGTCACCACCTAGCGCACAAAACCGTGCGAGTTCCGTTGCCCTGGACAGGTGGGTAGGCCGACTCTTGGGCGCGGTCACTGGCATAGGGTCCCTCATAGTGCAATCAAGTGTCTCTGACAGTGGTGGTGCACACCCGCCGTCAGACACACCACCGTACTATGAGGGGCCCAGTGCCAGTACCGACCCCCATGAGTGTGCCCCCCTTGCTTGGGCAGGGCCCCAGCATTTGCAGTGTTTACCTCTCCCTGCTCCTCCGCTGTGTAGTCAGGGCTGTCAAATCCTTCACTGGGACTGTCACTACAAATTGATTGAACTGAAAGATGATGGTTAAGATGTAGCTATGCCCTGTCCTGCTGGCCGGGCTCTAGCTCCAGATGATCAGTGGCTTCCATTTCTTATGGACGTCGACTCACAATTACATGCAGTGGTGGTTTATCATCAGCTTTCACAGTTTTCCTACTCACAAACGTGTGACATTCCGGCGCACATCTCAAAATGTGCCCTCTCATGCCAATCAAATAGAATCGCCTACGGCCTGTAGCTTCTGTCTTTTGCACTCCAAAGTTACGTGACAGATCATGATAGCCAGTGAGCACCATGTTTACATCGCTCCCTGTGATAACAATTGGATTGAGATGAGTAACAGTGATGGAATCAACGGAAGTGCGATACAGCAAGACTTTATTCACAAAAAAATGTTTTCACTGTCTCAACACACAAATTAATTGAGGGTCAGCATCGCCTATGAGAATTGTGACAGAAGTTTTTCTCGTGAATAATAATTCCTAGATTTCTGCAATCAATAGCCTTTATGTCACTAATTGTATGCATCTCATTTCCTATTGCGGAGAGGCTGGACTGTAGTACTGAGACAGAAATATATATGAAGATTTAAAAATAACACCAAAAGTATATAGTTTTGTACGCCTCAAATGCATTTCCTTTTTTCCACTTTTTAGATTGCTGTGTAATCCATACTGAGAACACGGAGATTTTACATGTTTAAACTATGCTATATATACCTGCTATCCAGTGATAAAGTACCCTTTCTCAACTTTGTACAATCTGGTCAAATCCATACTGGGCCTGAGAACATCTGAGTCTGCCTCCTGATCTATAGACATATATTTTTAATGTGTAAACTAGGCTACATATATATGTGTTATCCGGTGAAACTGTACCCTTTATCAACTTTCTACAATGTTGTTGAATCCATACTGGGCCTGAGAACGGCTGCCGAGCTGTTAAGCAAGCTACAGCACCTGTGGTTTGGACACGTAATTTTTTCAGGAATGACGGTTAGGCCTAACTCCAGAATTGCGGTTGACCTGAACTTACTGGGAAATCATCGTTCGCGGGGAATAATCTGAATCCCAGATCCCCATCACTAACGGAGTTCAGCAGGTTATCTGCACCTGTAAGCGACAAAAGCTGGTCCTTTCAGTGTAGCGCGCATGCAGCCCCAGACATGTACTGGAATGCTAGACCTGTTATTGCTCGATCTCACGTGCCACAGCCTCGCGTATCCCTCTAGTAAGCTTGACGCGTACCGCAGGGCCATGCCGGAGTCTCGGTCGTTAACGGAATAAAGCTGAGAAATCGCTAGCACAACTACAAACGGACATACCACACCACACACAGAATCGACAAAGCTTGCAATCTGTCCATCTTTTCTGCAGCTTGTATGGTAGTGGTTTCCCGGGTGCAGTCCAATTAAGCCACAGGCTCCACTCCTGGTGGTGCCCTTTTGGACATTCCTTTAAGGTTAAGCTTTGCAATCATACTGCCCCCGGAAACCAAAACCTTTGCCTTTAGGGACGCTGTTTGGAGGTTCGTGGGAATAACGCCGCCCGATCAGCAGTCGGCATATGGGTCGCCCTCCCAGGGCTGTGGGGTACTCGGTACCGGGCCGGTGTCAGTGGGATGTGTCACAGCAGCGGTGACCCGGACAGTGGCCCTGGGTGCCCATGTAAATGGCGTGGTATAATGGTAAAGAGTTTATATAGATAGTTTGACGCCACCTGTGGTGTTCGGCAACATAGATGTTAGGCCAACGCTGCATGCAGATCCTCTGGGACTGATGGTGTTGTGCAGCAAAGATGGTGAAGCTCCCCACAGGTGGAGCTGGAGTCCCAGGGAAGTGTAGATGTAGTGATGGGGGAAAGGCACAGGCGGTGTAGGTGCTGGTACCCAGATGTAGCGGTGCTGGAATAACTGTAGGACACCAGAGCGTGCAGTTCCAAAGCTTTACTCACAGTCTGCAGGTTACACAGATGCCTGCCTCCGTGCTGTGTCCTCCGGGTCAGGACCTCAGCCAACCTCCGGGACCAGAATGGAAAGCTCCCTTCCAACACTCCGCCAACATTTACCTTCCTGAACGTCTCCTTTCTAGCGCTTGTGGGGGAAGCACTCACAGGACCGTGGTTCACTGAAATCACTGAAATGCATCTAACAGATGTTCCTCAGACTTTACTTGTATGGAAGACAGCTGTAGCCTTTTCCTTCTGCCTCACACACGTCGATGCTGGGGCCTCCGAGCCTTAGTTGGGTACAGAGCATTTATAGCTGCTACTTCCCCCGGTTTCTGCTGCAGGAACGTCAGTGTCCCTACAAACTCGGAGACCGGAATCGGGACCATGCGCTCCAGCTAGGAGTGAGCCTTAACTCTGCTCATCCTCCAGCTCCCCTTCTCACGTCCACACACTTCCCCTTCCCTGCACAGAGTGCCCTAACTTACCTCCTCCCGACCACAGAGAGCAGCTCCTCAGCAGTCAGGTTCAGAGGTCTCCCTGCTGGCCTAGAGTGGGAAATGTGTTGTGTGTTGGTTTCACTGCTAGAGAGATCCTTCATTGCTCCCAAGCTTGACAACACACTCCCTAGGAGGAAGGCAATGCCACAGTGGCGACCGTACTCTTGGGGACGCCACAAGTGCACTGAGGCCCAGCCACTGCTGGATGATGCTGCTGGTACATTGACCCAGACCACTACATTCCCCTCGCACTCTACACAGCCAGAATCTGACCCAGAGGAAACTCAGGTTCCCCTTCCCGCATACTATACCACCTTACACGGTGACAAAGAGGAAGGTGCAGATAAAAGTGCAGGTTCCTTGAGCAGGTGGGGGGGCATACTCATGGGCGATGGCACTGGCACAGGGCACCGCATAGTACGCAAAAGTGTCTCTGCCGGTTGGAGGGCCTAAACAGCCAAGTGCAGTGAGATGGAAGATGGGGACGACAAGGAGTTCAGAGTAGTGCAGGGATTCCCTAGCAAGGAGACTTATGTAATTGTTTTCAATGTTGGGACAGCAATTTTTGGGGAGCACTATACTCTGGTGAATGATATATGGGGCCCACCATACACTGGAGCATTCCAAAGGTGGACATCAGACACTGGAGCAGCATTTACAGGGCCCATTATACACTAGAGCAGTAGAAATGGGGCCCATTATATATGGAGCATTATTTGGGCCAATAAGACAGTGGAGCTTCATCCATTGGGACCAACATATACTGTAGCATTATGTGGAGCTCATCATATATGGTTTGAAACATTATATGGGAATAATGATTCCGTATGGAGAAATATATGGGCCTCATTACTCTGTATAGCGCACTAAGTGCTGGCCATAATACTGTATGGAGTTATATACTGTCCGTTTTTGGAGGTATTGGAGAATTTAAAATGGATATCAGTCATGAGATGTAAGAAGTGAAGCATTTTTCATTGTACTATACTGCTATCTCTCTGCCGTATCGGAGCATCATGAGTTGTGGTATGTGTTAAAGGGCCGCTCTTTGGCCCTGGGCCCACGAAAACCTGGAGCCAGCCCTCCCCCCCACAACTGTAGCCAAATAACCCCCATTTTTCAGTGTGTAACTAGTATTATGAAGTTAATTAAGGTTGACAAGCTTCAGTAACAAGAATTTATGCTTTTGGCATTCAAATGGGCACTGTTGGTGTGTTTCATGTCCTCCTCTCACTGCCGACTTTAATTCTCCATTGACTTACATTGGGTTTCGTGTTTCGGGACGACCCCGACTTTTCCCTATAGTCGGCCGATTTTGCTCGACCCGACTTTTGGAAAAGTCGGGTTTCATGAAACGAAACTCGACCCTAAAAAACCAAAAGTCGCTCAACACTAGTGGCTGGAGACCACAATAAGACATTTTATGGGTTTTTTTTCGCTGCTCCTTGTCAGAGATAATAGTATTCAAAGTATAATTATTAATTTTACCTTGCAATGTCCTAAAAAAGGGAACAGATTTCTAATTGCAGTGAAATTGTGAAAATGCAATTTTGCCAATTTTGGATGGTGGTTTCATTCTTATGGCATCTGTTTTGTTTTAAAAAATTATGGGGCAATATGGTTATTCAGGTCAATGTAATTACCTCGATATTATTCTGGTATAGTTTTTTTATTTTAACCCCCTTCATGCTGAAGCCTTTTTTCACTTTTGGGTTTCTGGTTTTTCGCTCCCCTTTTTCCCAGAGCCATAACTTTTTTATTTTTCTGTCAATATGGCCGTGTGATGGCTTGTTTTTCGTGGGACGAGTTTTACTTTTGAATGATATGATTGGTTTTACTATGTCGTGTACACAAAAACGGGAAACAAAATTCCAAGTGTGGTGAGATTGCAAAAAAAGTGCAATTCCACAACTGTTTTTTTGGATTTTTTTTACCATGTTCACCAAATGCTAAAACTGACCTGCCATTAAGTTTGTACATACCAAACATGTCTTGGTTGTTTTTTATTTAAATGGTGAAAAAAAATCAAAAGTTTATTAAACCAAAGAAAAATTGCATCAATTTCCGAGACCCGTAGTGTCTTCATTTTTCATGATCTGGGGCTGGGTGAGGGCTTATTTTTTTTTGTTATGACCTGATGTTTTTAATTATATCATTTTGGTGTGGATACAATCTATCGCCCGTTATTGCATTCTGAAGTTTTGACTTTTTTTCGCTACGCTGTTTACTGATCGGGTTAAATTAATTCTTTTTTATATATTGATAGATCAGGCGATTCTGAACACGGTGATACCAAATATGTGTATATTTTATTTATTGTTTTATTTTAAATGGGACGAATAGGAGGTGATTTGAACTTTTATATTTTTTATTTTTTATTTTTAAAATCTTTTTTTACTTTTTGCATGCTTTAATAATCTCTATTGGAGACTAGACACTGCGATAACTCGATCACCTCTGCTACACACAGGCAATGATCAGATCGCCAGTGTGTATCAGAAATGCTCACTTATTATGAGTGCTGACCACCTGTCAATTATGCTGTGTGTGCATACTATTTTTTGCATGCTAAGCTGACATTACCATTTTGATACATACAAAATTTTTATCATGTTTTAATGTCATTTTTTTCTTTGCAGAGGTACTGCAGCTAAAATACATCAATTCTAGCTTTTTGTTTTTTTTCCCTTTGTAGTTTTTATAATACAGGTTAAATAATTATATATTTGAATAGATCTATTTTTTTGGGATGTGACAATATTGAATATGCTTATGTTTTTATTTTATATTATCATTATTTTTAATAAGGAAATAAAAAGTTTGGTTATTTGAAATTATGTTTTTTTATTTAATGTTTTAAAAGATTTTTATTTATATAATACTTTTTTTGCTAATCCCCTTGGGGATAGCAGAGGTTCTATGTTGACCCCGTAGAGTTCAGTGTAATATCTGTTCGCTGCTGAAGTGTAGCCACCAAGACATAAAAATTTAAGAGTTAAACAAAAATCAATACTACATTACAGAAGAGTTAACAAATGTGATGCCAGCATTAGACAAGGCACTTTGTACTCCTTTCTATTATTATTTTTGCCATTTTAGTTTATGCTGGTCAAAATATTTCAAAGTAAATATGGAAAATAAAAGCAAACTGTGAATTTTAACTAAAGATGAGTAGGACTTTTAAAATTTGCTTTTGCTGACTTTGCCAAATTTTTCCCAAAAATTAAATTTGTGATGAATTAATTTCCGTAACTTTCAATATAGAAAAGCTTGTAATCGCTTGGAAAATACACAAGGGGAGAGTGAGATGGAACTCTGCTGACCATTAGTGCTTACACTTTACAGGCAAGAGAGAAAGGATCAATCTGACCAAAAGAGCGTACACTTAATAGGCGAGAGAGAGGACCTAGCTCACAATTAGTGTTGATCAAACAGCTTCTGATAAGCACTTATCGGAATAGCTATAGCACTGACCAAATAGCTGCCTCTGGTTCCTGGACACCTGGAGCGCTCCCAATAATCAGCTGTTGGCGCCGCAGCTGCATGTGTCGTGGCTGTATGACAGTCACAACACATGCATGGAGAGCCTGTTTGTTGGGCGTCAAACAGCTGATTATCGGGAGCGCTCCAGGTATCCAGGTTCATGAGGCAGCTATTCGGTAAGCGCTATAGCTATTCCGCTATGTGCTTATCCGAAGCCATTCGATCAACACTACTCATCATAAGAGCTTCCTATAGAAGAGAGAGACAAAGGACAGCAGTAATCATAAGAGCTTATATTCTACCTTAGAGAGAGAGAGTTGGAGAGAAGACCAAGATCACCATAATAGTTTACAGTCTACAGGAGAGAAAGACCGAAGGAGCTTGCTTATTACAGAAGATATAGACTTGCCTAATGACTATGTAGATAAAAAACAACTCTGCCATACATACTGTACTTCATTGGGAACCACAGATTTGTGATGACCCAAGTACTAGCCACCATGATACAAGGTATGATTATTTGTAAAATGTCATAGCTGCAGGACATTATGGGGAACCCTGCGTGACCATGCAAAAGACATTAGCCTGCTTTCCGATGCTTCAGCAGTGCAAATTTTAGGAAATTTTGCCTCAAATTTGGCCTTCTGCAAATCGATCTGCTTATCTCTAATTTTGGCATTACTTTCTAATCTTTACTGTGTGGATATAAGCCATGGGACTTTCACGTCAAAAGAGCCGCTATTCCTCTTCCGGGGCATGACTGTCAGCATCATGCTGATTGACAGCCAGCTCTCCACAGTAAAGGCCCCGTCACACTAATTGACTTACCAGCGATCCCCACACCGATATCAAGGTGTCAGGATGGCTAGTAAGTCGCTATGTGATCGCTGGTGAGCTGTCACACAGACAGCTTCACCAGCGATCAGCACAGCGATGCCGAGCGCCGGCATCGCTTGCCATCACTGTAAAAAATAGAATCAAAATAAAAAATATAGTTATTCTCACCTTCCGACGTCCCGTTCAGCCATCCTGCCTCTCTCCACGCTCCGGTCCCAGTGATCCTTTGCGAGAATGACCGCGAGATGTCACGGTCTCGAGGGATAACAAAATCTCGTGGTCATTCGTGCAAAGGATCACTGGGACCGGAGCGTGGAGTGAGGCGGGATGGCTGAACAGGACGTCGGAAGGTGAGAATAACTATATTTTTTATTTTTTTGTTATTTTTTACACCTGATCGCTGGTCTCCCGCCTGTCACACTCAGCGATGCGTGCTGGCCAGCGGGAGACCAGCGACCAAAGAAATGTCCAGAGGTTTCTTCCAGCGATCAGCGATACCGGCAGGGGGGCCGCTCGCTGATTGCTGTCACACATAGCGATCTCGCTGGTGAGATCGCTGTTACGTCACAAAAGTTGTGACTCAGCAGCGATCTCGCTACCGAGATCGCTTAATGAGACGGTGCCTTAAGACAGATGGGACCTGGCTGACAATCAGTATGACATAGGTGGTCACACCCCTTCAAGAGGCCAGAACAAAAGAGAAGCAGGTGTTTTGTTGACATGTCATCAGTGGAAGCCTCAGAGTCACTGGCATGAGTGGTCTGTGACTGTTCTGAGCCAGCAGGCACAACACATAAGTAATTAGAAACTGCCTAATTGTTAAAAAGTCCTAGATAACCCCTTTAAACATAACTGGGGTATGAAGTAGTTTGACTAAGCATCACATTCAACTCAATGAAAGGACCTCACTACACTGGAGTGTATCCAACAGCTAATCTGCTCCAGAGAAGCCCAAATATTCTGTATATAACTGAGCACAAAGCAACTGATGCTTTTGCCTTTATATTCTAATTTTCAACATCAATGGAAATAATTCAAATACATAATTTAATTTTTTTATCTTTTAGGGGCATGCTCAGAGTCGGGTTTTACATGACCAAGGGAAGGAGGTCCTCCAGGTACAGCGATATTACCGCCATGCTGATTATGACTTAGCATGTAGCAATGGTCAATTATCAAAAAGTGTTAAGCTTGTATGCTAAAAGTCTCTTATTTATTGCTGTTCATTTCATCATCAAAAGCTATAAAGCAAGATTATCAATCATGATCTGACATTATAGAAATCACTGTTGTTTCAAAATGAAACATTGCTTTGCTCGAGGCTATTCAAAATGTCACAGGTCATTCATGTACAGCTCATTCCCTATTATTTAGCTTTCTTACTGAGTATTTTAGGTTCATACCAGTAATGTTAACCATAAACAGGAAATCATGCCTAAAAATATGTACATACAGCAGATGCAATAAATATTGAGCATTCTCACCAGATGTCGGTAACCACCGATCCAATCCACAAAGTTAAAGAAATCAAACCATAGATCTCCATAAATTAAGTTATGTGTAATAATAAGAAATGACACAAGGAAAAAGTATTAAACACATCAAGAAAGAGGTGCAAAAAAAACAATGGACAGTCATGACACCAGCTGAAATCTATCTGTAATTAGGAAGCAAAACTGCCACTTAGTGAAAAATAATATCAGCAGTAAGCATCGCGATATAGAGCGTATTTCATCCCAGTTCCACTCAGCGCGACGTCACTTCCTGTAACGTTTACATCGGCCTGCCAGTACTAGCCTCACTAAGGACAGCCCGCGTCTCTTCCCGTGATGCACTTCCAGCTGGCGCCAGCCATGCAGTATAAACACCGTGCCTGCACACACTAGCATGCCACAACAGCAGCTAGAAGGCAGAGTGCAGGAGCGCTACCCTTACTAAGGTACTAGGAGCCTGAGAATCACCTTCTCTTAATGATTATGGGACATTACACTAATGATCACCATTCTTTCTTCCTTAGCACATTACAGCATATCACTGGTACAGGACAGCAGGTATTTGATTACTGAGATCAGATCACCACCTATGACATACCATCTATGTGCATAAGCTTCCCTCTAATTAATTTGCAGTGTACCCCTGTTCAATTATTTGGAGCTGTACCATATATCCTACCTTCCTGACCCTTCAAACTGATAACTCACAGTAAGGGCCCTTTACTTTCATTTACTTTCATTTATCACCTTAATATACTGTTTTGGCTACTCAGTGACTGTATGATACTATTTGATTGCTTTGTATATATATATATTCATCAGACTTTTTGGTTGCTATATATCTAAGGCCGTGGATTGGACGAAACATCATGTTTTAGTTGTCACTCCAGAATAATTTTTCTTCTGTGCTACATGAATATTGTGCTGTTCAACTTCCTGTATTAAATATTTGCATCACGTACAAGAAAGCGAGTGCGGTTAATTTTTTGGATTTGACATCTAGGGTCCATTGGATCCATTCTACCAGCACCTCATCTTATAAGGATAGAGTGCAGGTCAAAATCCTCCTTCTAACATACGTCCAGAAGGCGGTAAGACAAGAAATGCTAAAGATGACCCTGGGAGATGATGTGGAAGCTTTTTTGACTGTGTTTGAAAGGTTGGTGTGAAGAAACCAGAGTATATCATAGTTATCCAAGTGACTATGTTTTTGCAAACCAATAAGAATTGACTTTTTACCTGTATATTGGCTTGGAGGTTTAAGTGTTTATTTCTGGTGGGTCAAGAAGCCAGACTTGCAAAATGATATGCCATTTAACATACTGTGTAAGTCTGTAATAGTGACTTGCACATAGTGTGTGTTTATCTTTATTGATGTGTGCTGATATGCTAATTGTGCATTGAATTCTGAAACCCGTTTGTTTACTTTGAAAGTTAAGAGGGAAAAGAATGTGAGGGTGGACTGAAGGACACTGGGTAATTCTAAAAATAGCTTACATGCCTCGGGTATAAAAAGACTCAGAGATCTCATCACTCAAGCTGAAGTAACACAGAGCTACCAGCCGGACATTCTGTAAAACATCCAACGAACAAGAGACAGGACTGCAGCCAATTCTTCATGGCACCATCACGAGGGACACGGATCTATGTTTCTATAGGAAACAGCTTAGGGGTTTTTTGCTCCAGTTGGAAGGACACAGATCTGATCCAGTAACCATCTCTGAACCATGGATATGATCGAAGAGAGCCAGGTTTTGGGACCCGCTGGTCGCCTGGTTCCATGGAGATGGTCGGATAAGCCAGGTGGTGACTCTCATGTCAACTGGCTATGGACCTTGTATGGACTCTATAGACTGTTCTCTGTCATCTCCCTTTGCTTGTCATTAACTCTTCTCTTTGTGTGTTTCACAGGTGGAATAGCGACCCTGGGAGCTCTGACGTAACATCTACCATTATCCTGGTGAGTCAGCAAAAGGGAGAGACTCTGTAATGTGCACCATCTTGGGAGTAGTTGCTGGGACTGTTCTGTTTGCTATTGGGAGTTGTGTGTCAATAAAGCATTGCCACACTGTTTTACCCTAACCCTGTGTTGTCTGTGTAGTGTATTGCCCATGTGGAGATAGAGCGGGCGTTCAGTGGTATGAGCCCTGATCTGTGCAGTCTTGCTAAAGCCAGCCGGGCCAGTAGACAAGAGCCCCCACTGACCCTGTTTCTTCACAGGTGGCAAAATAAGAGAAGCTGCCCGCCAGCTCAGAGGGGGGAGATGCTGACGCCCAATCTAACTGGCGAGCCCCAGAAGGCTTGTTATGACTTGGCCTTTCAAGATGCTCAGGATTATGCCAAACTAAAAACTGAGATACTGGCACTCTCAGGGGTGACTATGTCTGTCCAAGCTGACAGGGTCCACCACTGGGCATATTGCAGTGATAAACTCCCTCACTCCCAAATGTTCATTTTGCTGCATCTGCTACAGAAGTGGTTGCAGTCAGAGTCCTCCACTGCAGCCCAAATAGTAAAGTGGGTCATAATAGACAAATTTATCCACTCCCTTTCCAGACTGGTGCATACCTGGGCTGCCAAGGGGTACACCCAAAATGCAGACGACCTGGTGTGTGTAGTGGAAAGGTACCAGGTGGTTGAGAGGAAGCCGGATAGTATTGCATCCTCATACTGGGGTACCCAGAGAGAGCCCAAATCTCAAAAGAGGGGTAGTAGCACCACCATTGGGTGGAGTCCGAGGTCCCAAGGGGTAGCTGAGGGGTTGCTAAAGGTCGGTAAAGACTTGCAATGCTAGAGATTTCATGGTCATGGACATATAGCCACCCGTTGTCCTATGTCCTACTAACAGATGACTGCAGCCTAGGGAGGCGCTGTTCATACTATGCCTATCCCGCATGCAGTGTGGACTATCAACCCATTAAGGGGCCGCAGTCATGTACCGTGACAATAAATGTGGTACTGGTGTTGGGACTCATGAACTCGCATAATTTGGTGACCCTGATAAAGGCCACACTTCCGCATCAGCTCATCTGCGGAAAAACTGTGAACATCTGTTATATTAATGGGGACACCAAGGACTACCACGTTGCCAAAGTGACTGTAAAAACTATCTGTGGGGCTGAGTCGCATGAGGTCAGTGTGGTTAAAGAACTGCTAAACTTGGTAATAATAAGGTGGGACTTTTAATAAAAAGAAAACATGATTATACACAATAAAAATTATATGTTATAAAAACCAAACTACTAAGCAATATATGAGCGATATATATCATCCTGAATATGCATCACAGACAATTCATTTGTGCATCAGTGTGTGCAACACAGGTACATTGCTAGCCTAAACAGAAGGTGCAATGCCCAACAATAACAATATATAAGGCCAGCACTAAAACAACCAAGGAACTGATTAGAATATATACAGTATTCGTATATATATATATATATATATATATATATATATATATATATATATATATATATATATGTATGCCTTCTACTATTCAGTTCCTTGTTTTTTCAGCCCTGGTCTCTCATATTGTTATTGTTGGGCTTTGCACCTGCTGTTTAGGCTAGGGAAATACCTGATGCACACACTGATGCACAAATGTATTGTCTGTTGATATACATCACTCGTATATTGAATACAAACGCATGGGCCATGCACACAATGAACAGGTCGGTAGGACAGTGTTCACACCACCAAAAGACTGAAACACAGAGAAACACATTACAACAAATGTGCAAAAATACTCTGTTGAAAAAAAAAAAAAAAAAAAAATATATATATATATATATATATATATATATATATATATATATATCAGTAAACAGCAAATGCTAGTAAAAAGATGATAACAAGACAGGGTATTTAGTTGATAAGTTTTTTGCAAAAAATGCATACTAAGCTGCTCTACCAAACAGCAGGATTCAGAAAGGTAATGTCCGATGTGGATACGCTGTGGAAAATGGCTTTATATGTGCATGGCCCACAAGGAAGGGGTGGAGACCTCCCAAAACTTGCAAAATCCTGCTCATATAGGTACTATTCACATGATCAGGTTTTAAAGGGAATCTGTCACCGGAAGCTGGCGGCCTATGCAAATGGCCTGTGTCTGGTCCGATGGGCGGTGTTTCTTCTTCTTTCTCCACCACATCCGCGGCCCCCATCTGCAATCTTTGCCGCTATTATAGAAGTTCAACTCCATAGTTCGCGCGTGCATAAAGCAATCTTGCTTCGTGCACGCGCAGTATGCTTTGCCCAACTGCGGGCAAAAGTTCTCCCCGTGTTTGCGTGGGTTTCCTCCAGGTACTCCGATTTCCTCCCATATTCCAAAGACATACTGATAGGGAATTTAGATTGTGAGCCCCATCGGGGACAGTGTTGATAATGTGTGCAAACTGTAAAGCGCTGCGGAATATATTAGCGCTATATAAAAATAAAGATTATTATATTATTATTATAAAGCCAAAAATCATTACTGTTGCATGCGCCGGTACACTATGTCCCAAAACACAGCGAAATACTTCCGGGACATAGTGTACAGCGCATGCGCAGTAATGATTTTCGGCTTTGCCCGCAGTTGGGCAAAGCATACTGTGCGTGTGCGAAGCAAGATTGCTTTGCGCACATGCGAACTATGGAGTTGAACTTCTCCAATACCGCAAAGATCGCAGACGGGGGCCATGGATGGGGTGGAGAAAGAAGAAGAAACACCGCCCATCAGACCGGACACAGGCCAGTTACATAGGCCGCCAGCTTCCGGTGACAGATTCCCTTTAAATACATCAGGTTAGGAACTGCTCTGATGGGTATACCTTGACATTTGGTAGAGCTGCTTAGTATACATTTTTTGCAAAAACGTATCAACTAAATACCCTTTTTTGTTATCACCTTTTTACTAGCACTTGCTGTTTACTGATATATATATTTTTACAACAGAGTATTTTTGCATGTTTATTGTACTGTGTTTCTCTGTGTATCACTCGTATATTGCCTAGTGGTTTTTATCTATCTAATATATACAGCTCAAGTGTGTGTATGTATGTATGTATGTACAGTCATATGTAAAAGTTTGGGCACCCCTATTAATGTTAACCTTTTTTCTTTATAACAATTTTGGTTTTTGCAACAGGTATTTCAGTTTCATATATCTAATAACTGATGGACTCAGTTATATTTCTGGATTCAAATGAGGTTTATTGTACTAACAGAAAATGTGCAATCTGCATTTAAACAAAATTTCACTGGTGCAAAAGTATGGGCACCCTTATCATTTTCTTGATTTGAACACTCCTAACTACTTTTTACTGACTTCCTGAAGCACTAAATTGGTTTTGTAACCTCATTGAGCTTTGAACTTCATAGCCAGGTGTATCAAATCATGAGAAAAGGTATTTAAAGTGGCCACTTGCAAGTAGTTCTCCTATTTGATTCTCCTATGAAGAGTGGCATCATGGGCTCCTCAAAACAACTCTCAAATGATCTGAAAACAAAGATTATTCAACATAGCTTTTCAGGGGAAGGATACAAAAAGTTGTCTCAGAGATTTAACCTGTCAGTTTCCACTGTGAGGAACATAGTAAGGAAATGGAAGAACACAGGTACAGTTCTTGTTAAGCCCAGAAGTGGCAGGCCAAGAAAAATATCAGAAAGGCAGAGAAGAAGAATGGTGAGAACAGTCAAGGACAATCCACAGACCACCTCCAAAGACCTGCAGCATCATCTTGCTGCAGATGGTGTCACTGTGCATCGGTCAACAATACAGCGCACTTTGCACAAGGAGAAGCTGTATCAGAGAGTGATGCGAAAGAAGCCGTTTCTGCAAGCACGCCACAAACAGAGTCGCCTGAGGTATGCAAAAGCACATTTGGACAAGCCAGTTACATTTTGGAAGAAGGTCCTGTGGACTGATGAAACAAAGATTGAGTTGTTTGGTCATACAAAAAAATACAAAAAGGCGTTATGCATGCGCTGTATTGTTGACCGATGCACAGTGACACCATCTGCAGCAAGATGATGCTGCAGGTCTTTGGAGGTGGTCTGTGGATTGTCCTTGACTGTTCTCACCATTCTTCTTCTCTGCCTTTCTGATATTTTTCTTGGCCTGCCACTTCTGGGCTTAACAAGAACTGTACCTGTGTTCTTCCATTTCCTTACTATGTTCCTTACAGTGGAAACTGACAGGTTAAATCTCTGAGACAACTTTTTGTATCCTTCCCCTGAAAAGCTATGTTGAATAATCTTTGTTTTCAGATCATTTGAGAGTTGTTTTGAGGAGCCCATGATGCCACTCTTCATAGGAGAATCAAATAGGAGAACTACTTGCAAGTGGCCACTTTAAATACCTTTTCTCATGATTTGATACACCTGGCTATGAAGTTCAAAGCTCAATGAGGTTACAAAACCAATATAGTGCTTCAGGAAGTCAGTAAAAAGTAGTTAGGAGTGTTCAAATCAAGAAAATGATAAGGGTGCCCATACTTTTGCACCGGTCAAATTTTGTTTAAATGCAGATTGCACATTTTCTGTTAGTACAATAAACCTCATTTGAATCCAGAAATATAACTGAGTCCATCAGTTATTAGATATATAAAACTGAAATAGCTGTTGCAAAAACCAAAATTGTTATAAAGAAAAAAGGTTAACATTAATAGGGGTGCCCAAACTTTTACATATGACTGTATGTATGTCCGGGATTGGCATCCCCACCGTGGCAGCTACAGCCACAAAATTTTGCACAGTCACACGTCTGGACCCCGAGAGTGTCCTAGGCTATGTTGTGAGGCAAAATTTTAACCCCACGCATTCCAATTCACCAAACAATTTTGCCCCTATCTACATAATGGGGAAAAAGTGTGTGTGTATCAAACCCCGCCCCTCATTATGATGTCATAATGGTTGCCATGGCGACGCTGATGTCATCATAGGTTGCAAGCCCCGCCGCTCATTATGATGTCATAATGGTTGACTATGGGATGGAGGATGTGTGATGGGTATATGGGCACTGGACTATGGGATGGAGGATATGCATGACGGGTATATGGGCACGGGCCTAAGGGATCGTGGATATGTATGATGGGTATGTGGGCACGGGACTATGGGATGGAGGATAATTATAATTTGCTATAACTAACCACAGTTAATTACTATGCCTGGGCTGCGCCGGGCTCTTCAGCTAGTATATATATAAAAATGAGTGTATGTGTGTGTGTGTATCAAGCCCCAACCCGCATTATGATGTCATAATGGTTGCCATGGCGACACTGATGTCATAATACATTGCCATGGTGACGATGATGTCATATTGGGTTGCCATGGCTGCAATGATGTCATAATAGGTTGCCATGTTGACGATGATGTCATAATGGTTGCCATGGTGACTATGATGTCATAATAGGTTGCCATAGCGATGATGATATCATAAAGGTGGCCATGACAAAGATGATGTCATAATGGCTGCCATGGCTGATGGTTGAACATTGCTATATACAGGGGGAGATGACATACATGTATATACTACATATAGGGGGAGATGACATGACATACAGGTATATACTACATAAAGCGGAGATGACATACAGGTATATACTATATACAGGGGAGATGACATACAGGTATATATTGTATACAGAGGAGATAGAGATATACAGAGGAGATGACTTACAGGTATGTACTATATACAGGAGGAGATGACATATAGGTATATACTATATACAGGAGGAGATGACTCACAGATATACACTATATACAGGAGAAGATGACATCAGCAACAATTTTTGTGCAATATACCGTATTTTTCGCTTTATAAGACGCACCTGATTATAAGACGCACCCCCAAATGTGGTGAAGGAATAGAGAATTTTTTAATAAATGGGGTCCGTCTTATAATGCCAGTGTCCGTCTAACAAATCATATAGGGTATATGTCCCTCATAGCCCCCCATCCTAAAATTAGCCCCCTTAATCTGGATATGGCCATCTTATATTGAATATAGCCCCCTTGTGCTGGCACACGGGCCCCCTGTGGCTGGCACACGGGCCCCCTGTGGCTGAAACACGGCCCCCTGTGGCTGAAACACGGCCCCCTGTGGCTGGCACACTGGCCCCCTGTGGCTGGCACACTGGCCCCCTGTGGCTGACACATGGCCCCCTGTGGCTGACACACGGCCCCCTGTGGCTGGCACACTGGCCCCCTGTGGCTGACACACTGGCCCCCTGTGGCTGACACACGGCCCCCTGTGGCTGGCACACTGGCCCCCTGTGGCTGGCACACGGCCCCCTGTGGCTGGCACACGGCCCCCTGTGGCTGAAACATGGCCCCCTGTGGCTGAAACATGGCCCCCTGTGGCTGACACACGGCCCCCTGTGGCTGACACACGGCCCCCTGTGGCTGGCACACCGGCCCCCTGTGGCTGGCACACTGGCCCCCTGTGGCTGACACACTGGCCCCCTGTGGCTGACACACGGCCCCCTGTGGCTGGCACACTGGCCCCCTGTGGCTGACACACTGGCCCCCTGTGGCTGACACACGGCCCCCTGTGGCTGGCACACTGGCCCCCTGTGGCTGACACACTGGCCCCCTGTGGCTGACACACGGCCCCCTGTGGCTGGCACACTGGCCCCCTGTGGCTGACACACGGCCCCCTGTAGCTGACACACGGCCCCCTGTGGCTGGCACACTGGCCCCCTGTGGCAGACACACGGCCCCCTGTGTTAGATATCGCCTCCATGCTGCTGCTTTTAGTAAAATAAACTCCTTACCTTCTCAGCGCTGTCCCTCCTCGTGTCTCCCTCAGTGTGGTTGAGCTCCTCCTCCACTTCCTGGTTCTCAGTGCCGGTCATGTGATCAGCACAGCAGAGTGATATCACCTCTGCGTGCCTGATGACAGCGGCAGCAGAGACACTGGGAGATCAGCGCTGGAGGAGGTAAGGAAAGAGTTTTTTATTTTACTATGGGCAGCAGCATGGGGGCAATATCTAACACAGGGGATCATGTGCAATCAAAGGAGGGCGCAGGCAGCTATAATATGCGCCTCTCCCCCAGCCAGTCACCGTGGTGCGGTTTCAGCACCATGGTGATGGACAGCGGCAGTGCATATTATATGAGCGGGAGCAGGAGATCAAACGCTCCCTCCGGCAGCTTTTACCAGCTCACAGCACCGCTCCAAAGCTGCCCCCACCTCCCCTGGACCCTGCAGTATATATATATACACCCCCCTCCCCCGTATATTCGGATTATAAGATGCACCCCCTACTTTCCCCCAAAATTTGGGGGAACAAAAGTGCGTCTTATAAAGCGAAAAATACGGTAATCATTATAATTTGTTATAACAAATACACCACAGTTAGTTACTATGCCCGGGCAATGCCGGGCTCTTCAGCTAGTAATATTATAATATTTATTGTGTATAATCATGTTTTCTTTTTATTAAATTTTGCGGACACATCTTGTATGTGGTGCTACCCCTTACCACTTTTGTTAAATAAAGGTATTAAATCTTTATACCAATTGTCTCAATCTTTCTTGTTGATCACATGTTTATCTTCCCTTCTTTGGTCTTCACAATTTTTCCGAATGGTCCACCATTCATCCACCTACCAGGTATATCACTCACTCTATGAGAGATCATCCTATATATCGCCTCATATAATTGGATATATATCTATTGCTGTGTTCAGTACATGTTTTAAATCAAATCAGACAGGGAAATGGTGGAAGCTACGTGCCTTGGGGCCAACCTTGAAGGGTTGAGGATGTTACAATGGCAGAGACACTGTCGCCGGCCCAGAAACAACAGTGCCCAGAGCTGCTTCAGCAAAACTGGAACCTGTTTTAGGAGTTGCCAGGATGTACATCTTGACGGAACTACATGTGAATGTGAACCAAAAGCCATATAGGATTTCCGAAGCCAGCTGCAAAGTAATGTCAAAGGAGGTGAGGAGAATGTTGAGCCTGGGCATCATTGAGGAGGCAAAGAGTGGCTGGTCCAGCTCTATTGTCCTTGTTTTGAAGTTGAATGGAAAGTGGAGAGTCCTATAATGACTATAGAAAGCTAAATGAGGTGTCCAAGTTTAATGTATATCTGATGATAATTGGGTCAATCAGCTCATTGGGAGGCTGTGTTGAGCTTGATATATCACCACCCTAGACCTAATAAAAGGGTACTGGCAATTTCTCATGTCCCCAAATGGCAAGGAGAAGATGGCATTCTCTACACCTGATGGGTGCTTTCAATACACAAGGATGCCGTTCGGTCAGCAGGGAACACCAGCTACCTTCCAGAGGGCTATAGAATGGATACTAGCCTCTCCCAAAAAGTACACTGCAGCTTATCTGGACAACATTGTGATCTTCAGCCTGGATTGGGGAAGTCACCTGCAGAAGTTATAGGCTGAACAGGCTGCACATAAAGACAATGAAGTGCGTCATGGGGAAAAAGAAGCAAAATACTTGAGCTACATTGTCCGAAAGGGCAAAATAAAACCGCAAGTAAATAAGGTGGAGGCAATCCAAAAGTGTCTGCAACCGGTCTCCAAGATGCAAGTTCGAGCATTTCTAGGATTTGTGGGATATTATCAGCAATTTTTGGCCATGATAGTCACTCCCTTGACTGATCTTATTAAGGGCACAAAGACATCAACGGTGAAATAGTCCTCTGATGTGGAGATGGCGTTTCTGGATGTGAAGCTCGCCCTATGCAAACAGCCAGTCTTGTTCGCACCTGACTTCACTAAGGAGTTCGTGGTCCAAACAGATGCCTGCGAGGTCAGTTTGGGAGCTGTGTTTTCCCAGGAAACTGATGGGGACAAACATCCAGTCCTATAGCTGAGTAGGAAACTCTCCTCCTTTAACAAGAACTATGCCATCGTAGAGAAAAAGTGCTTATGTCACGGTTGCACCCCTTCAGAGTGTCTGGTATGCAGTTACTGACAGCTCAGTTGTACAATCTGGTACAGGGGTGTGCTGGAGCTGTCAGTACTTTGATGGACAGCATGGCCATCCAATCTGGTACAGGGTCTTGTTGAGCTGTCAGTGTTTTGATTGACAGCTTGACTAGCCAATCTGTGACTGGGAGGCGTCGGCTGTCTCAGGTGTTCACTGTCCCAGGTAATTGCAATGCATACTTAACTGAGCAGCTTCTCCCAGACCACTGCCAGACATACATTCATCTTGTGAAGTTTGTGCTCTGTGCTTTCCTGTGCCTTGTGTTCTGTTTGCTTGATCTGTTGCCTGACTTTGGACTTCGTTCTGACCATCCGCCTGTTTAACCCCTTCAGTTCTGATCCGTTAACCTCCCAGTACTCTGACCTCAGAAAGTTACCTGACTATGCTTTTTTTTCTTCCTTCTGTTTATGATGTACCCTCCTGGCTTCTGACCTTGGACTCCTTGACCACTCCGACTCATGGCTTGGCCGGGAGAAGTGACTAGCGTCACAGCTTAGCCATCAAATGGGCAATTGATGTGCTGAGGTACTATCTGATAGACCGGAAGTCCAGGCTAGTGTCAGATCATGCACCCCTGAAATGGATGAGGTAAAGGAAGGGGAAGAATGCCCAGGTGACTAGGTGGTTTCTACCATTCCAGTACTTCAGTTTTCATTTGGAGCACAAGCCCGGGAAACTACATGGTAATGCAGATGCCCTGTCCAGACTTCCCTGCTTAGTGAGTAAAGGTGCCAAAACCCTGGCTTTGGACAGGGGGGGATATGTGACAGAGTCACTGGTAAAGTGCTGAAGGGGAGATACATTTCTCTGAGGTTGTTGTCTTCCATCATTTGAAACCCAAAGGTTTGTTCCAGCACATTATGTGTTGAGAAGGGTTAATTGGCCATTTTAATGGATGGGTTTTTGTGGAAACCATATAGTGGGTGGGAGATTGTCCACCTTATATCCACCCCAGGATGTGGCCTTGGAAGAAGGACATGTGGTCAGAGGAGACCAATATAGAACTTTTTGGTATCAAGTCCATTCACCGTGTTTGTAATATAGTAACATAGTAACATAGTTATTAAGGTTGAAGGGAGACTTTAAGTCCATCTAGTTCAACCCATATCCTATCCAAACCTGCCCTAACATGTTGATCCAGAGGAAGGCAAAAAAATGCATCTGGCAAACAGTAAGCTTCACATAGGGGAAAAAAATTCCTTTCCGACTCCACATATGGCAATCAGACAAGCTCCCTGGATCCCAGTGTTTGGAGGAAGAAGGATGAGTGCAACCACAAGTGAAGTATGATGATGGAAACATCATACTTTGAGGACAAGATGACTGAAACATATTGAAGGGAGGATAGATGGGCTCATATATCGTGACTTTTTGCCCAATAACCGCTTTCCCTCAGTAAGAGCTATGAAGATGGGTCATGGTGGTGTATTCCAGCAATGATGAAGACCTGAAACACAACGCAAGGGCAACTAAGAGGTGGCTCACAAAAAGAATTTCAAGGTCCTGCGGTGACCTAGCCAGTCTGCAGACCTGAACCCAATAGAAAATCTTGAGCTGAAATTGAATGTTGCCCAGTGATAGCCTCAAAACCTGAAAAATAGGTAGATATACAGATGTCTGTGACATATACAATTAGCACAATGTGTGTGCAGCTTACTGTACATGTATTTAATTAATAAAAGATTATTTTTTTGAAAAAAAGTCTTGGGCTCCCATATAATTTTGTTAACCAGCAGAGAGAAAGCTCATGGCTGGAAGCAGATGTTTATAGCCTGGGAAGGGGGTAATACCCATGGAGATTCCCAGGCTATTAATATCAGCTCACAACGTTATAAGTAGCCTTTACTGGCTATTAAAATGGGGACCCCGCAAAAAAAGGACGTTGGGTCCACCTATAATTGGGGCTCAGTGTCCCCCTAAATGGGAGACCCTACACCATTTTTTTTTTAGGATCCCCCATTTTAATAGCCAGTAACAGGGCCCAGCAGAGGATTCTCCTGTGGGTCAGTCCAAGCCTGAGCGTGGTAAAGGAAACTTTACAGCACATTCACTCTGCTGGCACTATAAAAGTCTATGGCTCCATCAGCGCTTATACCAAAATCCCGTTTTGTGTGGATTCAGTTGTAAGCCCTGATGGGGCCACCGAATGGGTGCCTGAACGTAATATGAAAGCACCCTTAGTGACACGTCACTGGTGTTGAAGTCTCTGTCTCTACATTTTGCTATTCTCAGATTAATTGCTAATACCCATTGACAGATCCCCTTTAAAGGGGTTTTCTAGGACTGTGGTATTGATGGTGTACCCTTTTTTATAGGAATTCAATATTAGGCTGGGATCACACATGCGAGGAATATGGTCGAGTCTTGCATGTTAATACCTGGCACTGCCGCTGGCACTCGGATCGGTGCGTGCGGCCGCATAGCAATATATGGAGTTGCATGCTCTGCTCCTGAGTGCCGGCCGTATTCCTCGCATGTGTGATCCAGGCCTTAGACTGGTGAAGTTCCAACTCACTGAATTCCTGCTGAACAATTGATTGAAGCAGCCATGATGACCCTTTACTAGGAACAGGTCTGTACATTTGATGAGCAGAAATATCTGGCATGGATCCTCATTGCTACTCAATTAGGCTAAGTGCCTACATTGCAGAAATGCTGCGGAAATGTCCGCAGCATTTCCGCAACTCCCTGCCGCGGGTAAAATGCATGCGGAATTTGCATGCTTTTTCCAGAAAAACACAAGCGTTTTGCAAGCATTTTTAACTTGCAGAATGCTTGCGCCTTTGCAAGCAATTAGAAGCAGCATCAATAGTAAAAGATAGGATGTAAAAAATAATAAAAAAATTAAAAATATGGTTATTATCACCTTCTGATGGCCCCCGATGTCCTTAGCAGCACTCCCGGTACGTTCCGTTCCCAGGGATGCTTTGTGCGAAGTACCTTTGTGACGTCACGCTCGTGAGACCGCGACGTCATCTCAGGTGATTTGCGCAATGCATCCCTGGGAACGGAAGATGCTGGCAGTGTGGCTGAGAGGCAGGAGGACTCCAGGGGCCATCAGAGGGTAAGTATATCACTATTTTATATTTTAATTCTATTTTTTACAGGAATATGGTACCCAGGGCATGGAGGAGAGTCTCCTCTCCTCCAGACCCTGGGTACCATCCGCACATGAAGCGCTCACTTTATGCATGGTGGGCATAGCCACATGTGTAAAGTGAACGTTTCAATGCAATCCTATGGCGGCGGAATCGCCGAGATTCCGCAGTAAGAATGGACATGCTGCGGATTTTACCGCTATGCAATTCCGCAGTGGTAAAATCCGCAGCATGGGCACAGCAACTGTGGAATCCCATAGGATTGCATGGGAATGCGTTTTTTAAGCGTTTCTGCTGCGGGAAAAACGCAGTGAAAACGCTTAAAAAGCGCAACGTGGGTACACAGCCTTAGACTTCAATGAAATGAAGGGTCTGTGATACAAAGCAAAGTGTAGTTAAAATGTATGAAACAATAAAGGGGATTAAATGGCATGGCACTTTTATTTAATTGATTTGTATGGATAGGATCCTCCTCAAACTGATTATAAACTTTTAAAGGCCTGGAAATCCCTTAGAGCCCCCCAAAAATAGACATTTACAGAAACTAATATGCCTTTTGTTAAACTGTAGCTGACAAGTCACATTTTTTCTTTTTCATTGGTGGATAAGTTGAAAGGAAGCCAGCACAGCAGGATGTAAAAGATCCAAATGGTATTCTTAGCATTTGAAAATGATTAAGTCTGTTTACATATTTCAACCCTAAAGAGAGGACTCTTATACCTATCATGCTTCATGCAGTATTCATCTTTGCTATGCACAAGGGAAAAACTACTATACTTGTGAGCGGCTGTACACATTTCCTTTCTCTTTTTTCCTCCATTTCATATCAATGTGACTGATAATGCAGACAGGCAATTGTTGTAAAAAGAAATGTATAAAAAGTTAAGTTGACATGTCTTTTATTGGATGTATTATTTTCAAAAGCACAGCTACCACAAATAAGCTCCAGTATTGGAATATGCAACCTTATCATCTCCTGTGATGTCTAGATTTGAGCCACTTAGTACTCAAACCACTTGCATCATGTTCACATATCAGACTGAAATGTACAGTGGGTACGGAAAGTATTCAGACCCCTTTAAATTTTTCACTCTTTGTTTCATTGCAGTCATTTGGTAAATTAAAAAAAGTTCATTTTTTTCTCATTAATGTACATACACTCTGCACCCCATCTTGACTGAAAAAAAACAGAAATGTGGAAATTTTTTGCAAATCTAATATATAAAGCTCAAGTGTGTGTATGCATGTATGTATGTATGTATGTGTGTATGTCCGGGATTGGCATCCGCACCGTCGCAGCTACAGCCACAAAATTTGGCACAGTCACACGTTGGACCCCAAGAGTGTCCTAGGCTATGTTGTGAGGTGAAATTTTAACCCCGCGCGTTCCAATTTACCAAACAATTTTGCCCCTATCTACATAATGGGGAAAAAGTGTGTGTGTATCAAGCCCCTCCCCTCAATATGATGTCATAATGGTTGCCATGGCGACGCTGATGTCATCATAGGTTGCAAGCCCCGCCGCTCATTATGATGTCATAATGGTTGACTATGGGATGGAGGATGTGTGATGGGTATATGGGCACTGGACTATGGGATAGAGGATATGTATGATGGGTTTTATGGGCATGGGACTATGGGATGGAGGATGTGTGATGGGTATATGGGCATGGTACTATGGGATGGAGGATGTGTGATGGGTATATGGGCACTTGACTATGGAATGGAGGATATGTATGATGGGTATATGGGCACGGGCCAATGGGATCGTGGATATGTATGATGGGTATATGGGCATGGGACTATGGGATGGAGGATGTGTGATGGGTATATGGGCATGGGACTATGGGATGGAGGATGTGTGATGGGTATATGAGCACTCGACTATGGGATGGAGGATATGTATGATGGGTATATGGGCACGGGCCTATGGGATCATGGATATGTATGATGGTATATGGGCACGGGACTATGGGATGGAGGATAATTATAATTTGCTATAACTATCCACAGTTAGTTACTATGCCCTGGCAGCGCTGGGCTCTTCAGCTAGTTTATTAATAAAGAAAAACTGAAATATCACATGGTCATAAGTATTCAGACCCTTTTGCTCAGACACTCATATTTAAGTCACATGTTGGACATTTTCTAGTGATTATTGCAGCCATGCACTCAAGAGTAAAAGTTTTGCCTCAGCAGTAAAGAAAAAAAGTTTTTCAATTAAAGGTTTTATCAATTGTAATACTCCAGGCATTATAATATAGAGTGCGTGGCTTGCAATATTCAATATGTAGACTGCACCATAGGACCACAAAAAAAAAAAACACATAAGGAGACATTTATCTGATACTGTGAACCCGCAGGCATTAAATGTCTCTTCTGTTTCTAAACATTTTATTATCTGTCACTGTGAGACTGGAGACCTCCGGGAGTTGAACCCTCAGGACCGCGACGATGAACCTCCCTTGGACAAGCTGGCCAGGTGTACCACCCCCTATACAGGGAGCGTTTGGGGCAGACCCAGGGGAGACTATCACCGCGGAAGCTGATACCTGGCAACAGCCGGGAAGGAAGGAATGCAGGCAGGAGACGTACAGGCGACCAGATGAAAGATGACGGCGACCACAGGGAAGGCTGCTGAAGCCGCGGGAATGGAGGTGGACAGCAACGGAGGACGGCAATGGTGGAAGTCAGGAACAGGTACAGGACGAGACACAGGAGCAGGAAGACAGAGGCAGGAACGGACTGGATCTGGAAGGGAACACAGGTAGGTCACGAACAGGGAAGCTAGCGGAGGACCAGGAGAGGTACACTACGCAGAGACAGGAGGAAAGCAGGAGCACGTGGACCCGATACCACAAATGATAGTCAGGCGGAGAGCATAGGGTGAAGCTGCCTGATATAGGGCACGCTGCAGAACTTCCGGGTCAGGGTGCAGCAGTGCCAAGGAGCCAGGGGATAGGACGCCTAGTCTAGAGGATGTACCCAGCTGTGCACTTGCGTACCTGTGAGGGGGCAGAGGCTGGCCGCAGGACAGTTGACGGACAGGTGCCAGCAGTGGGGGCGGGCCGAGAGGACCGGAAGCACCGGAGGGCCCCGAGCGGAGTGGAGGCACAGGATGCGGCGGGGGCTGACGGTGCCGAAAGAGGAGCCGTGGCAGAGGCAGATGGAGCAGCGGTGACGGGAGCCCGACCAGAGGGAGCTGCAGCAGCGGCGGTCAGGACAGCGGCCGCAGGAGGCGCAGAAAGAACAGGCGCCAGGGAGGTGAGCGTGACAGGCGCCAGGGAGGAGGTAAGCATGACAGTCACAACCGGGATATAAAACATTTTAAATTTTTGGGTATCGAAAGGGTAAAAAATTAACATGGGGTGGTAATTTCCAATGCAAATTGCTAAACCGTGTGTCATTCTTGATTTTCAAATTGTGCTCAAGGGTTCCATTAGGTTTGAACATTAGGCAAGATCTCTTCCTGCAATATAACTAATGCTCTTTGAATAGTCTCTTTCTATACAAGTCTGTTAGAGGTACAGTGTTCACACTATGTGACCAGTAATTCTCAATGTAATGTTTCCTGTTTGGATAAACTTATATGTTTTTAATGATGCAATTTTTTCCTTTTTTTAATATGTGTATTACTTATTTCCAGATGTTCAAGGAGAATGTAGTCAGGGCTCTAAATGATTTGAACTAATTAACTTGTCTTACTACTCCCTTTTACTTCCTGGTATGCATATATGTCTGTTTGTTACTCTAAATTGTAATCCCTGATTAAGTGTAGGTTGAAACGCGTAGGATTCATTCCCTTCACTGGGATTGCTCACTTCTGCATGTCTGTGCTTTTTAACGTGCTGGCTAAATAAGCATCAAGTTTTAAGAACCATATCTCCTGTGGTCGCTGGAGACAACTCTTCTTGCATATTGGATTTCCTTACCACCTGGGACCAGGTTGGCTCCGTGCGCCGATGACCAGCCAAGGAACTAGGACATAATGGGGTGAGCTGAACATTTTTCTTTTTAGATATTTGTGCTATTGGTTCTGTTCCTTTCAGGGAGAAGAGTTTGACCCATGTCATACATAATGTGAACTTGCGAGTAGGGACTCTTCATGAAAGGTTCCTGTCAGGCAAAGTCTTCAAGGGTATGCCTATTCCCATAGTCTTAGGCCTTCTCTGGCTGAAGAAATGCAATCCAGTCATTGCTTGGCAGTCCAAAGAAGTAGTCAGTTGGGACAAGGACTCTACCGACACCGCAGTTAAACTCTGAATCTCAGTGTCCTCCCGGGAAGGTTGGTCAGTTGAGGACTGAGGGTTCCCTCTGCGTATCCTGAGGATAAAAGTTTTGTGACCCGGGAGGTTACCTATGTTGTCTGTCATTCAAGGAGAATACCATCTTGTGTCAAATGTACTCGTGGTAGTAAACATCTAGGTCCAGATCTGTGTGTGAATGAGTTCGTGTGGGTGTCCACTAAAAACAACAGGTGGAAGTACGCATCTGGGACTTGAAGTTTTAGAGTGATCAGGCCCTATATGGTGGTGGCCGTTCTCAGCCTTTGAACCTTCCAAATGGAGTTACCCCAGTGATGCATGTACATAACGTGTTCCACAGGTCAGCCTATGTTATTACCATAACCATCGGACTGCGTTTGCTATCAACTTGAGGACCAGGTGACTACGGAGGTGAATAATAGTGGTGTGATGCGTCCTTGCCGTATGTCATTTACCATCAAGTCCAGTCTTAAGGGTTCAGAGGCCCTTCGTAGAAAGGAGGGTACTGTCACGAATCATTGAAGGATTCATGTCAGCTCTGGGTCTGCTGAAATTTAAATGTTTTTTTCCTTTTGGTCCAGGAAGAGTTAATGTAAGTCTCTTGCGGGTTGCTCTTTTAGGCTGGTCAGCTGATGTTAGTTGGTAATCACTCCCACCTCTTTTTAAATAGTTTCATGACCTTTCATCTGATCGTCAGTTATAGAGTTTGTTCTATGAGAAACTGGGTCTGAGCAGAAAAAGTAAATTAATGTGCATGCAAAATGTAATTGCATATGAACACATGACCTTTACACAGAGAAAACCAAAAGCAAAACACAAAACAAATATCCTGGAATAAAAAAGTAAAAAAATATATTGCAAAAATTGCATGAAGGTAGTAATAATAGTAATAATAAGGGTATTTAGTTAACATAATTTTGATCAAAATAATGTAGAAGCCATCCCGCCACGTCACGGCAACCCTTGTGGGACAGTCCTAACTCTTGTATTTAAAACCTTTCCACTTGTCAAGTGACGTAAATGTGAACAAGGATAGAGGGACTGAACCACCAGTAATAGTATAGGCCAGACAGGATGGATTTTCCAACTCAGAAACAGGGCGGTCACACCCTTATATGCACAGAATGCACAATGAAACAAATGAGAAACTGGGTCTGAGCAGAAAAAGTAAATTAATGTGCATGCAAAATGTAATTGCATATGAACACATGACCTTTACACAGAGAAAACCAAAAGCAAAACACAAAACAAATATCCTGGAATAAAAAAGTAAAAAAATATATTGCAAAAATTGCATGAAGGTAGTAATAATAGTAATAATAAAGGTATTTAGTTAACATAATTTTGATCAAAATAATGTAGAAGCCATCCCGCCACGTCACGGCAACCCTTGTGGGACAGTCCTAACTCTTGTATTTAAAACCTTTCCACTTGTCAAGTGACGTAAATGTGAACAAGGATAGAGGGACTGAACCACCAGTAATAGTATAGGCCAGACAGGATGGATTTTCCAACTCAGAAACAGGGCGGTCACACCCTTATATGCACAGAATGCACAATGAAACAAATGAGAAACTGGGTCTGAGCAGAAAAAGTAAATTAATGTGCATGCAAAATGTAATTGCATATGAACACATGACCTTTACACAGAGAAAACCAAAAGCAAAACACAAAACAAATATCCTGGAATAAAAAAGTAAAAAAATATATTGCAAAAATTGCATGAAGGTAGTAATAATAGTAATAATAAGGGTATTTAGTTAACATAATTTTGATCAAAATAATGTAGAAGCCATCCCGCCACGTCACGGCAACCCTTGTGGGACAGTCCTAACTCTTGTATTTAAAACCTTTCCACTTGTCAAGTGACGTAAATGTGAACAAGGATAGAGGGACTGAACCACCAGTAATAGTATAGGCCAGACAGGATGGATTTTCCAACTCAGAAACAGGGCGGTCACACCCTTATATGCACAGAATGCACAATGAAACAAATGAGAAACTGGGTCTGAGCAGAAAAAGTAAATTAATGTGCATGCAAAATGTAATTGCATATGAACACATGACCTTTACACAGAGAAAACCAAAAGCAAAACACAAAACAAATATCCTGGAATAAAAAAGTAAAAAAATATATTGCAAAAATTGCATGAAGGTAGTAATAATAGTAATAATAAGGGTATTTAGTTAACATAATTTTGATCAAAATAATGTAGAAGCCATCCCGCCACGTCACGGCAACCCTTGTGGGACAGTCCTAACTCTTGTATTTAAAACCTTTCCACTTGTCAAGTGACGTAAATGTGAACAAGGATAGAGGGACTGAACCACCAGTAATAGTATAGGCCAGACAGGATGGATTTTCCAACTCAGAAACAGGGCGGTCACACCCTTATATGCACAGAATGCACAATGAAACAAATGAGAAACTGGGTCTGAGCAGAAAAAGTAAATTAATGTGCATGCAAAATGTAATTGCATATGAACACATGACCTTTACACAGAGAAAACCAAAAGCAAAACACAAAACAAATATCCTGGAATAAAAAAGTAAAAAAATATATTGCAAAAATTGCATGAAGGTAGTAATAATAGTAATAATAAGGGTATTTAGTTAACATAATTTTGATCAAAATAATGTAGAAGCCATCCCGCCACGTCACGGCAACCCTTGTGGGACAGTCCTAACTCTTGTATTTAAAACCTTTCCACTTGTCAAGTGACGTAAATGTGAACAAGGATAGAGGGACTGAACCACCAGTAATAGTATAGGCCAGACAGGATGGATTTTCCAACTCAGAAACAGGGCGGTCACACCCTTATATGCACAGAATGCACAATGAAACAAATGAGAAACTGGGTCTGAGCAGAAAAAGTAAATTAATGTGCATGCAAAATGTAATTGCATATGAACACATGACCTTTACACAGAGAAAACCAAAAGCAAAACACAAAACAAATATCCTGGAATAAAAAAGTAAAAAAATATATTGCAAAAATTGCATGAAGGTAGTAATAATAGTAATAATAAGGGTATTTAGTTAACATAATTTTGATCAAAATAATGTAGAAGCCATCCCGCCACGTCACGGCAACCCTTGTGGGACAGTCCTAACTCTTGTATTTAAAACCTTTCCACTTGTCAAGTGACGTAAATGTGAACAAGGATAGAGGGACTGAACCACCAGTAATAGTATAGGCCAGACAGGATGGATTTTCCAACTCAGAAACAGGGCGGTCACACCCTTATATGCACAGAATGCACAATGAAACAAATGAGAAACTGGGTCTGAGCAGAAAAAGTAAATTAATGTGCATGCAAAATGTAATTGCATATGAACACATGACCTTTACACAGAGAAAACCAAAAGCAAAACACAAAACAAATATCCTGGAATAAAAAAGTAAAAAAATATATTGCAAAAATTGCATGAAGGTAGTAATAATAGTAATAATAAGGGTATTTAGTTAACATAATTTTGATCAAAATAATGTAGAAGCCATCCCGCCACGTCACGGCAACCCTTGTGGGACAGTCCTAACTCTTGTATTTAAAACCTTTCCACTTGTCAAGTGACGTAAATGTGAACAAGGATAGAGGGACTGAACCACCAGTAATAGTATAGGCCAGACAGGATGGATTTTCCAACTCAGAAACAGGGCGGTCACACCCTTATATGCACAGAATGCACAATGAAACAAATGAGAAACTGGGTCTGAGCAGAAAAAGTAAATTAATGTGCATGCAAAATGTAATTGCATATGAACACATGACCTTTACACAGAGAAAACCAAAAGCAAAACACAAAACAAATATCCTGGAATAAAAAAGTAAAAAAATATATTGCAAAAATTGCATGAAGGTAGTAATAATAGTAATAATAAGGGTATTTAGTTAACATAATTTTGATCAAAATAATGTAGAAGCCATCCCGCCACGTCACGGCAACCCTTGTGGGACAGTCCTAACTCTTGTATTTAAAACCTTTCCACTTGTCAAGTGACGTAAATGTGAACAAGGATAGAGGGACTGAACCACCAGTAATAGTATAGGCCAGACAGGATGGATTTTCCAACTCAGAAACAGGGCGGTCACACCCTTATATGCACAGAATGCACAATGAAACAAATGAGAAACTGGGTCTGAGCAGAAAAAGTAAATTAATGTGCATGCAAAATGTAATTGCATATGAACACATGACCTTTACACAGAGAAAACCAAAAGCAAAACACAAAACAAATATCCTGGAATAAAAAAGTAAAAAAATATATTGCAAAAATTGCATGAAGGTAGTAATAATAGTAATAATAAGGGTATTTAGTTAACATAATTTTGATCAAAATAATGTAGAAGCCATCCCGCCACGTCACGGCAACCCTTGTGGGACAGTCCTAACTCTTGTATTTAAAACCTTTCCACTTGTCAAGTGACGTAAATGTGAACAAGGATAGAGGGACTGAACCACCAGTAATAGTATAGGCCAGACAGGATGGATTTTCCAACTCAGAAACAGGGCGGTCACACCCTTATATGCACAGAATGCACAATGAAACAAATGAGAAACTGGGTCTGAGCAGAAAAAGTAAATTAATGTGCATGCAAAATGTAATTGCATATGAACACATGACCTTTACACAGAGAAAACCAAAAGCAAAACACAAAACAAATATCCTGGAATAAAAAAGTAAAAAAATATATTGCAAAAATTGCATGAAGGTAGTAATAATAGTAATAATAAGGGTATTTAGTTAACATAATTTTGATCAAAATAATGTAGAAGCCATCCCGCCACGTCACGGCAACCCTTGTGGGACAGTCCTAACTCTTGTATTTAAAACCTTTCCACTTGTCAAGTGACGTAAATGTGAACAAGGATAGAGGGACTGAACCACCAGTAATAGTATAGGCCAGACAGGATGGATTTTCCAACTCAGAAACAGGGCGGTCACACCCTTATATGCACAGAATGCACAATGAAACAAATGAGAAACTGGGTCTGAGCAGAAAAAGTAAATTAATGTGCATGCAAAATGTAATTGCATATGAACACATGACCTTTACACAGAGAAAACCAAAAGCAAAACACAAAACAAATATCCTGGAATAAAAAAGTAAAAAAATATATTGCAAAAATTGCATGAAGGTAGTAATAATAGTAATAATAAGGGTATTTAGTTAACATAATTTTGATCAAAATAATGTAGAAGCCATCCCGCCACGTCACGGCAACCCTTGTGGGACAGTCCTAACTCTTGTATTTAAAACCTTTCCACTTGTCAAGTGACGTAAATGTGAACAAGGATAGAGGGACTGAACCACCAGTAATAGTATAGGCCAGACAGGATGGATTTTCCAACTCAGAAACAGGGCGGTCACACCCTTATATGCACAGAATGCACAATGAAACAAATGAGAAACTGGGTCTGAGCAGAAAAAGTAAATTAATGTGCATGCAAAATGTAATTGCATATGAACACATGACCTTTACACAGAGAAAACCAAAAGCAAAACACAAAACAAATATCCTGGAATAAAAAAGTAAAAAAATATATTGCAAAAATTGCATGAAGGTAGTAATAATAGTAATAATAAGGGTATTTAGTTAACATAATTTTGATCAAAATAATGTAGAAGCCATCCCGCCACGTCACGGCAACCCTTGTGGGACAGTCCTAACTCTTGTATTTAAAACCTTTCCACTTGTCAAGTGACGTAAATGTGAACAAGGATAGAGGGACTGAACCACCAGTAATAGTATAGGCCAGACAGGATGGATTTTCCAACTCAGAAACAGGGCGGTCACACCCTTATATGCACAGAATGCACAATGAAACAAATGAGAAACTGGGTCTGAGCAGAAAAAGTAAATTAATGTGCATGCAAAATGTAATTGCATATGAACACATGACCTTTACACAGAGAAAACCAAAAGCAAAACACAAAACAAATATCCTGGAATAAAAAAGTAAAAAAATATATTGCAAAAATTGCATGAAGGTAGTAATAATAGTAATAATAAGGGTATTTAGTTAACATAATTTTGATCAAAATAATGTAGAAGCCATCCCGCCACGTCACGGCAACCCTTGTGGGACAGTCCTAACTCTTGTAGACCTGCTGTTTTACCTGCGGATTGGCCTGCGGTTCTGCCCTGCGGTTTTTCATCTCCACAATGGAGGAGATGGCAAACCGCAGCGGAATCCGCAGAAAGAATTGACATGCCAGTTCTTTCTGCGGTTTCAAAACCGCAGGAAAACCGCGCGGAAAAATCCACACCGTCTGCACAGCGTTTTTTTATTCCCATAGGGAATAATGGTACTTTACACCGCAGCAAAAACTGCTGCGGACCTGCAGTGGTCAAATCCGCTGTGGAACCGCAGCAGAATCCGCAGCGTGTGCACACACCCTAAGTCATCTTGAGTATTTTTTCACTGTGTTGTTTTTACTCGGAAACTGACTCATTAACAATGCCCTCCAGATACTAATATATTATAATTAGGATAAATGTTTGTAGAGATTTAAATATGGATTCATGAATATAACATATTTAAAGGGAACCTGTCTCCAGGTTTTCCCAATATAAACTAAAGATACCAAATTTCATGCCTCTTTTACTGCAGTCTAGCTACCAGTACATAATCCCCCAAATCCCTTTGTATATAAAAAAAAATACCATATATAGACAGACAAAATTGTTGGTAACCTTCTATTAAAGTAAGAGAGACTCACAATTATTACTGAAATAACTTGAATCTGACAAATGTAATGTTCTACTTCAATTTACTGAATATTAAGTAATGAAAATCAGACATTGTTTTTGAGTTGTAGTTCAATAGAAAATAAAAAAAATATATATATTGAAAATGGTCTTGACAAAAATGATGACACTTAAATTAATATTTTATTACACAACCTTTGAGGCAATCATTGCAAACAAACAATATCTGTAACTCTCAATGAGACTTCTGCACCTGTCCACAGGTATCTTGGGCCAGTCCTCTTGGGCGAACTGCTCCAACTTTCTCAGGTGTGAAGGTGCCATCACCAGACTTCATGTTTCAGCTCCTTCCACAGATGTTCAATAAGATTTAGCTCAGGGCTCATACAAGCCACTTTGGAATAGTCCAGTTCTTTGCTCTTAGCTGTTCTTGAGCTTTTTTAGCTATATGTTTTGGATCATTATCTTGTTGGAGGACCCATGGCAACATAGAACCCAACAAACTATCATATATATTAAGTAAATAAAACAATCAGACGTTTGTGGAAGCAAATGGCCATGGGCTTTATTAAGGGTTACTTTATTTCCATTCATATATAAATACCATATAATAAAATTTCTTTAATAAATAACTAATAAATACCAACCAATCTTTAATAACATAAAACCCTTGATTCACTCATGACAAGAGCAATCTTGCCCACGCTAATAAAGCTTCATGACAGAAAAGAGATAGAATACAAGAAGGAAACATGAATAAAAGAGGTGAAGGACTGGGTGGGCATCTTCTTCTCCTGACAGGGCAGGTACTGACCACTCCCAGTGAGACCAGTCTTTATATATTTGCTTTTTCCCACACATTCCAGCCAAGCCACAGCAGCAGGTAGAAATCACCAGCCTGCTCTCTCTAATATGATCTCCTCATCTCCACACACAGCCAAAACGAGCCGTCAGCTGAGTATTAGAATTCCTGAAAGAATATACTTAGACAGAACATTAAATCTAATAAAATCACCTCATTATTGGGTGCATGTTGCCATGAAACCCCCAGACAAGGGTCCGGTGATTTAACATTATCTGCAACTCGGACCAAGCTTTCTGAACCAGGGCAGCATATTTCACTTCAGTATGCCTTGATAGTCTTGAGGTTTCATTGTACACTGCATGAATCTAAGACACCCGTGCCAGATGCACCAAAGAAGTTATGGCTCTTGGAAAACAAGGTAGTAAAACATGAAAGTGCAAAAAATCAAAATCGCCATATCATAAAGTGGTTAATGATGTTTCATCAATCCAATTAAGTTGAGAAGAATACAAACCAAGAAAAAGATTGGAGCAAAAAAGAAACCATCAAGTATAAAAGACAAATACAATCTTTATTAATCCACATGAAAAAATTACATGCCAACAATGTGGGTGGGCCTATGGAGGAAAACAGACAGAGAATACAGCGGATAATTGCAGGAGTGCACAGAAAAACACTGCAGCCGACAATCATGAATATACAAATCTCATAAATAGAGAAATCAACGGTAAGTATAAGGCAATACAATATATACACCAAAATGGGCCAGTAAAAAATGTGCCAATACAAAACAATGTTCAGCGCAATGTCCAGATTAACATGCCCATTAATACAATAAATGACGCTTAACCATGGCCGCTGATGTATCTGTGTGCCTTCCTGCAGACCCCCTGACGCGCGTTTCGCGTGAGGTGCTTTTTCGAAAGGGGTCACTACTTACTATAGACATTATATGCTTATTTTGACTTCTTGTTCTTATAAGTGGAGAACAAGCACATTTATGGTTATTTTAAAAAAAAAATCCTACCTGTACTCAATAGCTAGAATTGGTTAAATCCCATTGACATTTCACATATTTTGGTTCATATGGAAGACCACATTAACGTTCATTGCAAATTCAGAGCCATATAGAAGAGCATTTAAGCTTCTATATGGTACTATTGTGCCTCTGAACATATATTATCTTTTTTCTGAATAAAAAAAATAAACATATTGGCATTAGATGCCATATTCCTACATTTTGCTTGACTAGAAGCATTGTTTCTAAGAAGGATAACTACATATTGAGGCACATAGATTGCCAATAGCTTTGCAGCATGGAGTTGTAGGAATTTGGTGTACAGCTTTACAGCCTTTGAACCCAGTTGATTATATTATCCCTTTTAAAGCACTTTTATCCACTGTAGATCATGACATCTTTCTTGTTTTTCAAAAAATGTATAAATGACTGTAATATATTCCTGGCAAATCTGAATGTGAATTTAAACAAAAAAAAAAATCAAAATTTTATGAGGAAGACATAACTAATGTTTGTAAGCAGATAAAACTGAAATAAGCAAGTAAATAAACCATGAAGCAGAGCAGAAAAGTGGCAATTGGTTATTTCTATTTATACAGATTTGTCGAGCAAATTTTAATGCATGTGAAGAAAACATTATGGTGCATGTTAATCAATTCTTAAGACGGCGCCCGATTCCACAGTAATGAGGACTGAGCCATTACACTTGTGTTTTCCCTGGTATTCACAGAGCTACTGCTGTGTCAAATCTGGTTTAAATACTTTGCCATCCACAATTCATAATTGAAGCATTTTTCTCTTTAAATCAAACAGAACATGAAGAAATAATGTGTTGTAATTCCATAATTGCAGAATTATGGAGCTATTACAGTGCTTTATGTTTATGCACGCGGTTTGCAGACAGCAAGCATAAGGTGAGAATTGCACTCTCCTAAAAGTGACAGGTTGGCTTGAGCGCGTACTAATTATGACATATGTAAGGCAGTAAGAACATAGAAGTGTAATTCAAACAGTGATTTACAAAATTATTTTGCCTATTTGTTTCTCTTACTGACTTCAATCTTTAAATTTAAAGTATATTCACAGCAAGGTTGGGCTCAGCCTGGAATAAACTACAATTCAGATAATTTTTTTTCACAACTTGAATTGTCGATAAGGCTGCAATGACATTTGGTTGAGTAAAATTGCAACAAACTTATAGGTTACAGCAACTGTCCTGGAACCTTAATGTTTCCTTATCAGGGGAAAAGTTAAAGGTAACGTGGAGCAACCGCAAGAATACTAATCATGGAATATTAGAACAACTGAAGCATGAAGGGTTGCAGTAGAGCCCAAGCAATATAGTTCTATGTCATATAGGAATGGAATTGGGGCCTTTTCTTACAATACTCTCTATTTCATTATATAGAGTTTTCAGTGTTACATAAATATTATACTTTTAGTTTCAGTATTGTATTCCTAAAGAAGAAAGTACAAGCTTGTCATAAAAAAAACAACAAGTAACAGGTAAATTATTGCATTCTTAGGATAGTGGATAGAACTATACCTATGGTGGGTACGGAAAGTATTCAGACCCCTTTAAATTTGACACTCTTTGTTTCATTGCAGCCTTTTGGTAAATTCAAAAAAGTTCATTTTTTTCTCTTTAATGTACACTCTGCACCCTATTTTGACAGAAATGTAGAAATTTTTGCAAATGTATTAAAAAAGAAAAACTGAAATATCACATGGTCATAAGTATTCAGACCCTTTGCTCGGTATTGAGTAGAAGCACCCTTTTGAACTTGTACAGCCATGAGTCTTCTTGGGAATGATGCAATAAGTTTTTCACACCTGGATTTGGGGATCCTCTGCCATTTTTCCTGCAGATCCTCTCCAGTTCTGTCAGGTTGGATGGTGAACATTGGTGGACTAGTCCAGTCAAAATACGAAAAAAAAAATCCTTTACCCTGAACAAATTCCAAGAAAGCGTTTTATTGTATTTTTTGGGTAGTATTACATGTAGGGAAAAACATACTAAAAGTTTACCAAGATAGGGTTACCACAAAGGGTCCAAATGTGACATCAAAGAATATGGCTGCCAAAGCTGTAAAATGTTAAATGCGACTCGCCTTTCAGTGTCTATCATATTTCTTTTACAATTACTACTATTATTATATTTATTATTTAACCATTTATTTATCTTCTTTTACAGAGCTGAGAATGATGGAAAGTCAAGAAACTTGCCTCTTATGCAGCCATGAAGTAGAAGATGACGGAGAAAGAGTGATGATTGGTGTGAAAGGAGCTGAAGGGATCAATAAAGCCAGTATTGAGAGGGGCGTTAGCACTGTGGTAGCTGCTGGAGCAGTGGTGCACAAGAAATGTCGTATGAACTACATAAACAAGAAGCAAATAGACTTGCATAAGAAAGCTACTTCCGCTCATCGTTCACCTGCCAAGAGAGGTACACAGGTGTCTACTGGATCCTATGATAGCATGACGCAGTGTTTGTTCTGTGGGCATGAAGTGGTGAAGACAAGATCTAGTAGTGATTTCGATGACTATAGTTTTTTTAAAACGGATGGATTTGTGAGGTCCATCTTGTCACATTGCAAACAGCGAAATGATGACTGGGCAATCACCATTCAAGGGAGAATCGCGTACTTTGGGAAGGACTTACATGCTGCAGACTGTTTGTATCATCACTCATGTGACATTAACTTTCAGACAAATTACGGAATTCCTATGCGTCATGGTAGTGGATCTACTACAAAGAAACAGCGGAAGGTAGGGAGGCTGATGAACATGGACCAAGAGCAAGCGTTCTTGAGAATGTGTGCATTTCTCGAGGACAAGGATGAAGAGCAACTGACTGTCACAGATCTTGCAAAGAAAATGACGGAGTATCTTGTAGAAGGAGACAGTGCTGCTGTCATGTCGGACGCTGTTCACACCACAGCATCCGGCAGGCAGAGGTAGTTCCACCTCCAGCCACTATAGCCTCAGTGGCGCCGGCCTGATCTTCAGGCTCTCGGGGGTTAATCCTGCTGGAGACCAGGTTGGATGGTTAGTCACGCCCACGGTCTTTAAATAGTCATGCTGGCCTATGGGCGTCGCCGATTATAGCTTGTGTTTCATACCAAGTGGTTCCGGTCTGGAGTGGAGGTGTTCAAGAGAGAGAGATTCATATCTGGTGTCGTATGATCCGTCGTTATCCTTTCTCCTTCCCATATTTGTGTTTAGTTGTGCCCTGTTCACATTACTGTTTATTCCTGTGTGTGTGCGGCGCAGTGCAGTTTAAGTTCTCCCTGTCTGTCATTATTTGTGTGGGAGCTTTGGTGGTGACTTCTCACTGGGTGGAGGGTGGAGGGTTAAGTGCAGGGCTGAGCAGGAGATAAGGAAAGGTCGGAGGCTCAGGCATTTGCACCTTCAGCAAAAACCCTGGGTTGAGGGTCAGACAGGGTTTCCCCTAGTAAAGGGACACCACAGGGGCCCCGGATATTTCAGCCTTAGTTGAACTAAGCCCCCGTGACATTATAATCGGCCCACATTTTTTCAGGAGTCCATGGATCCATTAGATTCCATAACCCGCCAGTTGGCGGCGCTGTCCATACAGGTCTCCGAGTTGAATGGGGCAGTTCAGCAGCAGGGCCTGGTAGTAGCAAAGGTGCAAACGGCATCTGCAGGTATCGGTGCAGAGCCGAAGTTTCCGCTGCCAGAACGATTTTCAGGCGATCGCAGCAAATTTGTCGTATTTCGGGAGGCCTGCAAATTATACTTCCGCATGCGGCCAATATCCTCAGGTAATGAGGCCCAGCGAGTAGGGCTGGTGTTGTCATTACTGAGTGGTGACCCCCAAGCATGGGCATTTTCCTTACCAGCTGACTCTGCTACATTTCATTCGTTCGATAATGTTTTTTCTGCCCTCGGGCTCATTTACGATGACCCTGACCGACAGGCTCTAGCGGAATCTAAAATCCGCGCCCTCCGCCAGGGGGAGCGCTTGGCAGAAGACTATTGTTCGGAATTTCGCCGCTGGGCTGTAGACACACAGTGGAATGACCCAGCGCTGCGGAGCCAGTTTATTCATGGGGTATCAGGGAGGGTGAAACAAGCCCTCCTGATGTATGAGACTCCGGCATCATTGGAGTCTGCCATGAGTTTGGTGATACGTATTGATCGCCGTTTTCATCAGGGGGCACAGGAGACGCTACCTCTGGGGGAAAACAGAGGTGCAGGTGTGGTTGAAGTAGATGAGTCCCCTGAACCTATGCAGATTGCTGGCGTGGCACAGGTTCAGCCTCGCGCTCCGGGAGTCCGGAAGTCCGGAGCATGTTTCTACTGTGGTAAAGGAGGTCATTATGTTAATGTTTGCCCGGTACTACCTAAGAGGGTCACACCGGCGGAAAACTGTTAAGCTCAGAGGGTATGGAGGAGACCCAACTGAGCGTATGCATATCCTCCATGATGGTATCTCAATGTATGCTCCCTGCCAAGGTTATTGTCGCCGGCAGAGAGCTACCTATATCAGTGTTTGTGGATAGCGGTTCCGCCACCAATCTCATAGATGAGAAGTTTGCACACACCGCCGGGTTTAAGATTGAAAAACTTCCTCACCCCATACAGGTGGTGACCATTAATGCTGTTCCCCTCCCTCAAGGGGAGATTACTGAGTTTGTGGCAGAGGTGAAACTCCACATTGGTGTCCTACATTCTGAGTCGGTTACATGTAGGGTCCTCCGTAATCTCCCAGCTCAAATGGTCCTGGGTTTTCCATGGCTGTCCAGGCACAACCCGGTAATTGATTGGAAAACTCAGGACATAGTACAATGGAGTGGTTTCTGCCAAGACAATTGCTTGGCCACATGTGTGTCCGCTGTGACGCCCAGCCTGCCGGAGGCTTTGCAGGATTTCGCGGATGTTTTCTCTGAGAAGGGTTGCTCAGAACTGCCTCCACATAGAGCCTATGACTGTGCTATTAGGTTAAAACCCGGGGCCAAATTACCTAAGGCCAGGATGTTTAATATTTCTGGTCCTGAGAGACAAGCTCTGAAAGACTACATCGCGGAGAGTCTGAGCAAAGGTCACATCCGGCCTTCGTCCTCGCCTGTAGCCGCGGGGTTTTTCTTCATTAAGAAGAAAGATGGGGGGTTACGCCCGTGTCTGGATTTCCGAGAGTTAAACCAGATTACTATCCGTGATCCCTACCCAATGCCGTTGATCCCGGATTTGTTCAACCAGGTAGCGGGGGCAAAATGGTTTTCCAAGCTGGACCTCAGGGGGGCGTATAACCTCATAAGGGTCCGTCAGGGGGATGAGTGGAAGACGGCGTTTAACACTCCTGAGGGTCATTTTGAGAGTCTGGTTATGCCGTTTGGGTTGACCACCGCGCCTGCCGTTTTCCAACATTTTATTAATGATGTCTTTGCTCATGTCCTGGGGAGATTTGTGATTGTATACCTGGATGATATCCTCATTTATTCTAGCGATCGGGACACTCATTTGCAGCATGTTAGGCAGGTGTTACAGTTGCTCCGGGAGAACCAGCTCTATGCTAAGCTGGAAAAATGTTTATTTTTTGTCCAGGAGTTGCCCTTTTTGGGATATATTGTGTCCGCAGCTGGTTTTAAAATGGACACCGCTAAGGTGCAAGCGGTGTTGCAATGGGAGAGGCCGGAGAGTCTGAAAGCACTCCAGCGGTTCCTTGGGTTTGCGAATTATTATAGGAAATTTATAAAACACTTTTCGACTGTCGCCAAACCGCTCACGGACATGACAAAAAAGGGTGCCGATCTGGCGAACTGGCCTGAGGTGGCTATACGTGCATTTGAGCGTCTGAAGAATAGTTTTGCTTCAGCCCCCATTCTGGTGCAACCAGACGTGTCTAAACCTTTTGTGGTAGAGGTTGATGCGTCGGAGGTGGGAGTGGGGGCAGTACTGTCTCAAGGCTCGTCCTTGAGCGAGATGCATCCATGCGCCTACTTCTCCAAGAAGTTGTCGCCGGCCGAACGGAATTATGATATCGGCAACAGGGAGTTGTTGGCCATCAAACTGGCTTTTGAGGAATGGCGACACTTCTTGGAGGGGGCGGCTCACCAGGTCACAGTTATCACCGACCATAAGAATCTGCTCTACCTGGAGTCGGCCAAGCGTCTGTCTCCTAGGCAGGCTCGCTGGGCATTGTTTTTTACTCGTTTCAATTTTCTTGTGACGTACCGTCCCGGGGCTAAAAACACCAAGGCGGATGCTTTGTCTAGGTGTTTTCCGGGGGGAGAACCTCGGGAAGAGCCGGTACCCATCCTCCAGAAAGGGGTAGTGGTCTCGGCTCTCACGACTGAGGTAGAGGCGGAGATTGCCGAGGCCCAAGAGGAGGTACCACCAGGACTTCCCGCCAACAAATCATTTGTACCCCTGCATCTTCGGCCTAAGGTGTTGAAGGAACACCACGATTCGGTACTGGCTGGTCACCCAGGGGTGAAGGGCACCTTAGAGCTGGTATCGCGTCGTTTCTGGTGGCCCAAAATCCGGCAGGACGTGGTCTCGTACGTGGCAGCTTGCATCACGTGCGCTAGGGCTAAGTCACCCCGAACCCGTCCTGCTGGCACGCTACAGCCTCTGGGGGTACCCAATAGGCCATGGACAGAAATCTCCATGGATTTTATCACTGACTTGCCAGCCTCGGCAGGGAACACGGTCATCCTGGTGGTGGTTGACCGTTTTTCAAAGATGGCGCATTTTGTGGCGTTGTCCTCTTTGCCCAATGCTAAGACGTTGGCTCAGGTATTTGTGAAGGAGGTGGTCAGACTCCACGGAGTACCGTCTGACATAGTATCTGATAGGGGTACGCAATTTGTGGCGAGGTTTTGGAAAGCTTTTTGCTCAAGGTTGGGGATCAAGTTGTCACATTCATCGGCGTTTCATCCACAGTCTAATGGACAAACTGAGCGCATGAACCAAAATCTAGAACAGTATTTACGATGCTTTGTGTCCGACAACCAGGAGGAGTGGTCTACTTTCCTTCCTCTGGCCGAATTCGCATTAAATAATCACCGCCAAGAGTCATCAGGAGAGTCTCCATTCTTTTGTGTGTACGGTCAACATCCTCAGTTTTGTACCTTACGTCAGGGTGACTCCGGGGGTGTCCCGGAGGAGGATCAGCTAGGAGCCCAATTGTCATCAGTCTGGAGGCGGGTGAAACAGCGTTTGTTGAGCATGAGTGCCAGGTACAAACGGGTGGCTGACAGTAGACGCGTGCCAGGTCCGGACCTGTGTGTGGGTGAATGGGTGTGGTTAGCTACGAAGAACATAAAACTCAAAATCCCTTCTTTAAAACTGGGTCCAAGGTTTATTGGGCCTTTTAGGATTTCTGCCATCATTAACCCAGTAGCTTATCGGTTGGAACTTCCCGCGGTGTACAAGATACACAACGTGTTTCACAGGGCTTTATTGAAAAAGGTGGTAGGCTTGGTGGACACGACGCCGATGCCACCTCCAGTCATGGTGGATGGGGAGTTAGAGTTCGAGGTCGCCAAGGTAGTGGACTCTCGAGTAGTACGCCGTACTCTTCAGTATTTGGTGCACTGGCGGGGGTATGGTCCAGAGGAGAGGTCTTGGGTTCCAGCCTCAGACATACATGCGGATCGGCTGGTCAGTTCTTTTCACCGTCGTCATCCGGACAAGCCGGGTCCTATGAGTCTTGAGGGCCCTGGGGTCCCTCGTAGAAGACGGGGTACTGTCATGTCGGACGCTGTTCACACCACAGCATCCGGCAGGCAGAGGTAGTTCCACCTCCAGCCACTATAGCCTCAGTGGCGCCGGCCTGATCTTCAGGCTCTCGGGGGTTAATCCTGCTGGAGACCAGGTTGGATGGTTAGTCACGCCCACGGTCTTTAAATAGTCATGCTGGCCTATGGGCGTCGCCGATTATAGCTTGTGTTTCATACCAAGTGGTTCCGGTCTGGAGTGGAGGTGTTCAAGAGAGAGAGATTCATATCTGGTGTCGTATGATCCGTCGTTATCCTTTCTCCTTCCCATATTTGTGTTTAGTTGTGCCCTGTTCACATTACTGTTTATTCCTGTGTGTGTGCGGCGCAGTGCAGTTTAAGTTCTCCCTGTCTGTCATTATTTGTGTGGGAGCTTTGGTGGTGACTTCTCACTGGGTGGAGGGTGGAGGGTTAAGTGCAGGGCTGAGCAGGAGATAAGGAAAGGTCGGAGGCTCAGGCATTTGCACCTTCAGCAAAAACCCTGGGTTGAGGGTCAGACAGGGTTTCCCCTAGTAAAGGGACACCACAGGGGCCCCGGGTATTTCAGCCTTAGTTGAACTAAGCCCCCGTGACAGCTGCCTATAGTAATGAATGGCTAATGTATAGGCTGAGGGAGAGGTATGGCGATTCGCTATTCATAGCAGAGTGTGAAGGGTTCCTAACATTGTAACACTCCATGAAAAGACCAGAATAATCCTGAGGGACTATTTCCGTAGTCAGGAAACGGATGAAAAAGCCCAGAAGAGAGCCATCATAGAGACTGCGGCCAAACTAATCAAGAGCGATATCAAGTCTAAGATCCCATCTTCAACCGATGAATATCCAAAGACTTCTTCGCTTGAATGTCAGTCTGCCTTAAATTATCTCCCCCTGAGTTTGCTTTGTTTGCTTGAAACCCTCTTCGTTGGAAAGGACATTCACAGGAAGGTCGCAAGCATTGGAGAATCAGTTGTTCAGGCTGTACGTCCCAGGGCTGTAGTAGCTCCATTGTAGCTTGGGTTAGCAGTCCAGCTCCATCATCATTTCAGGTCTCGATTTCTTGTAGACAGTCTCTCAGCCATGAGATATTGTTCATCATATTCGGAAGTTCAGCAAAACTTCTTTCCTGCATGCTGACCAACGCAAGGAGCCTGACCAATAAGATTGAAGATCTGGAGTTGGTAATGTATGAGGAAAAATATGACATAGTAGGAATAACTGAGACATGGTTAGACGACAGCTATGACTGGGTGGCTAACTTGCAAGGATATGATTTGCTTAGGAGGGATCGTCAAAAAAGGAAAGGGGGTGGAGTCTGTCTATATATAAATTCCACTTTAAAGCCCACAATAAGAGAAGATATGCAAGAGGGAAATGAAGAGGTGGAGTTTCTATGGGTGGAAATACAAGGAGGGAAAAGTAATAAAATCCTCATAGGGGTTTGTTATAAGCCACCAAATATAACAGAAGCCACTGAAAATCTATTATTGAAACAAATAGACAAAGAAGCAAATCACAATGAGGTGATTATTATGGGGGACTTCAACTACCCCAACATAGACTGGGAAACTGAAACCTGCGTATCTCAGAAAGGAAACCAATTTCTGTCAGTGACCAAGGATAATTATCTGTCACAACTTGTGCAGGGCCCAACTAGAGGGACAGCCCTTCTGGACTTAACTTTAAGCAACAGGTCAGATGGAATAACAGAAGTGAGAGTCAATGGGCACCTAGGGAACAGTGACCACAATATAATACAATTCCACTTGTCCTTCAGTAAGGTGCCCTGGAAGGGGGTTACAAAAACGCTGAATTTCAGGAAAGCAAAGTTTGATCAGCTTAGAGAGGACCTTCGCTGAATTGATTGGGACAATGTCCCCAAAAATAGGAGCACAGAAAATAAATGGGAAAAATTTAAATCAGTTTTACACACCCACTGTGAGCTAGCCATACCGTACAGAAATAAAAGGGCTAGGAACAGGAGAACACCAATGTGGCTAAATAAGGGTGTAAAAAGGGCAATAAATAACAAGAACAAGACATTTAGGAAGCTAAAACAAGAAGGCAATGAAGAAGCATTAAAAAGTTATAGAGAAAAAAATATGTAAAAAAACAAATACATTTAGCAAAAGTGGAAACTGAGAGACTCATTGCTAAGGTAAGTAAAACAAACCCTAAACTATTCTTTAATTATATTAACAGTAAAAAGATTAAAATTGATGGTGTTGGCCTGTAAAGAACAATGAGGGTGAAATTATAGAGAGCAATGTGGGAAAAGCAAATGTTTTAAATACTTTTTTCTCAACAGTGTTCACACAGGAAAAGGATTTGCCAGGGAAATGCAGAGTGATAATGTAAACTCCCCATTAAGTATTACCTGCCTAACCCAGGAAGAAGTGCAGAACCGCCTTAGTAAGATTAAAATTGACAAATCACCAGGCCCTGATGGCATTCACCCTTGGGTATTAAGGGAGTTAAGTAATATGATAGACAGGCCTCTATTCCTTATATTTAAAGACTCTATAGAAACAGGGTCTGTTCCTTTTGATTGGCGGCAAGCAAATGTGGTACCAATATTCAAAAAGGGGTGTAAAAGGGAACCTGGAAACTATAGGCCGGTAAGCTTAACATCTGTTTTGGATAAAATTTTTGAAGGGTTTCTAAGGGATACCATTATGGAATATCTCAATGTTAATAAATGTTTAACTCCATATCAACATGGATTTATGAAGGATCGCTCCTGTCAAACTAACCTGATCAGCTTCTATGAGGATGTAAGCTCTCAAATAAACCAAGGAGAATCATTGGATGTCATTTATCTCGACTTCTCTAAAGCATTTGACACTGTCCCACATAAAAGATTGGTAAGTAAGATGAGAAAGATTGGGTTAGGGGAAAATGTGTGTAGATGGGTAGGTAGCTGGCTTAGTGATAGAAAACAAAGAGTGGTTATTAATGGGGCGTACTCAGATTGGGCCAGGGTTACTAGTGGGGTACCACAGGGTTCTGTATTGGGCCCCCTACTATTTAATATATTTATTAATGATCTAGTGGATGGCTTGCACAGTAAAATATCAGTATTTGCAGATGATACACAACTATGTAAGGTAGTTAACACAAAGGAGGACAGTTTGCAACTACAGACAGATTTGAGTAAATTGGAGAATTGGGCTGAAAAATGGCAAATGAGGTTTAACACAGATAAGTGTAAGGTTATGCACCTGGGAAGGAGAAACAGATGCTACAATTACTTACTGAATGGGAAACTGCTGGGGAAATCAGACATGGAAAAAGACTTAAGCATTTTAGTCAATAAAAAGCTAAACTGGAGTGCACAGTGTCAGGCAGCTGCCACCAAAGCAAATAGGGTTATGGGATGCATTAGAAGAGGTCTGGGGACACGAGATGAAAACTTAATTCTCCCTCTGTACAAATCACTCGTCAGACCATACTTGGAGTATTGTGTGCAATTTTGGACGCCGGTGCTCAAGAAAGACATTACTGAACTTGAAAGGGTTCAAAGGCGGGCTACTAAAATGATAAATGGAGTTGGTTCACTACAATACCCAGAAAGGTTATCAAAATTAGGTCTATTTACTCTAGAAAAGAGAAGACTTAGGGGAGACCTAATATATATGTACAAGTATATCAGAGGGCAATAGAGAGATCTCTCCAATGAACTGTTTGTACCAAGGACTGTGACAAGAACAAGGGGGCATTCTCTTCGTTTGGAGGAAAGACAATTTCTGCACCAGCATAGAAGAGGGTTCTTCATGGTAAGAGCAGTGAGGCTCTGGAATTCTCTTCCTGAGGAAGTGGTGATGGCCAACTCACTGAATGAATTTAAGAAAGGAATGGATGCTTTTCTTGTGAGTAACAGTATAGAAGGTTACGAATAACATAAAATTATAGGTAGATGATTGACCCAGCTTAGGGGAAGGAATTTTTTTCCCTATGGAGAAAATTGGCTTCTACTCTGTTGGTTTTTTGCCTTCCCCAGGATCAACAATGCAGAACAGCTGCACTAAAAATAGGCTGAACTAGATGGACATAAGGTCTTCATTCAGCCTTCAAAACTATGTTACTATGCTACTATGTTACTATGATGCACATGCTACGTAAAAACTGTGATCATCCGGGGTCATCTTCGGTAATCTTCCTGCCCATCATTGACATGTATTCCGGAGACAAGTCATACATCTTCTCTACTCTTGAGTATCTGTGCAACCTTGCTGATAAACACCGATCCGCTGCAGTTGTTACATTCGATCAGCCACTCTACTGGAAAGCATCAAAAATCAAACACAAGGTGCCTGAAGACAGCCTGGTTCGGGATGTTGTTCTGATCCTCGGGAGCTTCCACACATTGATGAATCTTATGGGAGTGGAATCAAAGCGATCTTGGGAACAATTTACGGTGACAATGCTGTGCAACACATCATGACTGGAAAGGCAGTTCAGCGTGCAGTTCGTGGCCATCTCCTCCTTGATCAGTGTCTTACTCAGCAAATTGCAGACAAAGTACTTTGCGACCATCCCGGTTTTGCAGACCTGTTGCAAGAACTTGAGCAGTTGTATGCTCGGACACTGACAGGGGAGAGTGACTTGAATTCGGTCATCACGTCTACCTGCCTTTGTGAAATTGTTCACCTCTTGTCCACCAAAAGAAATGGATTATCCGCTCACTCTCGCACCAGTAAACTATGGCTGAATTACCAACAGATGGTTGGAATTGCAAGGGAGCTTATCGAGGCCGATCGTACAGGATCCTGGCTGATGCACCTTCATGCTGTAGCCGAATGTTTGCCCATTCTTGCAGCTGCTGGGCATGGGAACTATGTGAAGGCCGCCTACCTTTACCTCCAGTCTATGACCACTCTGGAAGATGATATGCCATCAGTCTTCCATAGATTTATGAATGGCCTGGGTTGCGACCTAGTCATTGAGCAAGCTCTGATCCACTCCCTAAAAACTGCAGGAGGACTCACCAGAGGAAGTGGAATGTCCAAACATCATAAGACCTTGTGGACTCTGTCTGTGCCAGTGTCCTCTTCCTACAGTGATGCAATGCAGGGTTTCATTCGCCAGAGCTTTGTCACCAGTGAACAACACAAGGAGGCAAGAATCTCAAGGACGAGAAGAGATCGTGAAGACCTGGAGAAAATTGCAGATAAACTCGAGACCTTTTCACCTTTCTCTGATGAAGTGTCTCTTCGCAACATTATCACCGGTGTCAATGCAAATAAGGATGTGAATGTCCATAACCTGTTCACCATTGGCAGAGAAATAGTGTCAACAATGAAGGGTCAATCACTGTTTTCAGTTAAGTACAAGCGGTCAATGAAAGCCAAGACCCTGGCATCCAGTGAGGCTATTGATGTTGCTAAGGACAAAACAATAGACCCCGCTCTTTTGTTCCAAAAGTTTCTTGTGGTGTCTCAAACTGCTGATCTTTCCCTTGATGAGGTGATGGCCTATGAGCTTTCACCATACCCACCTTCCCTCTTTGAGGCAAAATATCTCTTACGCAAACCAAACAAAGCACAACTGATGGCTGCTATAAAAGAACAGAGTTCAGATGACGCAGTACTCAAGGATGTACCAGAAGTGGAACATTATGTTCTTGACGGAGGTTCTCTTCTCCATCGACTGAAGTGGTCAGAAGGAAAGACATATTGTTCAATCGCTGAAGACTATGCATCTTTCACACTAAAGCACTATGGTAAGGCTACGATAGTATTTGATGGTTACATTTTAGGACCAAACACTAAGGACATTACCCATCAGCGACAGCGAAAAAAACGAACAAGTAGCAAAGTGAACATTGCTGAAGGAACGAAATTTGTCGTGAAAAAGGAGGAGCTTCCACACATTGATGAATCTTATGGGAGTGGAATCAAAGCGATCTTGGGAACAATTTACGGTGACAATGCTGTGCAACACATCATGACTGGAAAGGCAGTTCAGCGTGCAGTTCGTGGCCATCTCCTCCTTGATCAGTGTCTTACTCAGCAAATTGCAGACAAAGTACTTTGCGACCATCCCGGTTTTGCAGACCTGTTGCAAGAACTTGAGCAGTTGTATGCTCGGACACTGACAGGGGAGAGTGACTTGAATTCGGTCATCACGTCTACCTGCCTTTGTGAAATTGTTCACCTCTTGTCCACCAAAAGAAATGGATTATCCGCTCACTCTCGCACCAGTAAACTATGGCTGAATTACCAACAGATGGTTGGAATTGCAAGGGAGCTTATCGAGGCCGATCGTACAGGATCCTGGCTGATGCACCTTCATGCTGTAGCCGAATGTTTGCCCATTCTTGCAGCTGCTGGGCATGGGAACTATGTGAAGGCCGCCTACCTTTACCTCCAGTCTATGACCACTCTGGAAGATGATATGCCATCAGTCTTCCATAGATTTATGAATGGCCTGGGTTGCGACCTAGTCATTGAGCAAGCTCTGATCCACTCCCTAAAAACTGCAGGAGGACTCACCAGAGGAAGTGGAATGTCCAAACATCATAAGACCTTGTGGACTCTGTCTGTGCCAGTGTCCTCTTCCTACAGTGATGCAATGCAGGGTTTCATTCGCCAGAGCTTTGTCACCAGTGAACAACACAAGGAGGCAAGAATCTCAAGGACGAGAAGAGATCGTGAAGACCTGGAGAAAATTGCAGATAAACTCGAGACCTTTTCACCTTTCTCTGATGAAGTGTCTCTTCGCAACATTATCACCGGTGTCAATGCAAATAAGGATGTGAATGTCCATAACCTGTTCACCATTGGCAGAGAAATAGTGTCAACAATGAAGGGTCAATCACTGTTTTCAGTTAAGTACAAGCGGTCAATGAAAGCCAAGACCCTGGCATCCAGTGAGGCTATTGATGTTGCTAAGGACAAAACAATAGACCCCGCTCTTTTGTTCCAAAAGTTTCTTGTGGTGTCTCAAACTGCTGATCTTTCCCTTGATGAGGTGATGGCCTATGAGCTTTCACCATACCCACCTTCCCTCTTTGAGGCAAAACATCTCTTACGCAAACCAAACAAAGCACAACTGATGGCTGCTATAAAAGAACAGAGTTCAGATGACGCAGTACTCAAGGATGTACCAGAAGTGGAACATTATGTTCTTGACGGAGGTTCTCTTCTCCATCGACTGAAGTGGTCAGAAGGAAAGACATATTGTTCAATCGCTGAAGACTATGCATCTTTCACACTAAAGCACTATGGTAAGGCTACGATAGTATTTGATGGTTACATTTTAGGACCAAACACTAAGGACATTACCCATCAGCGACAGCGCAAAAAACGAACAAGTAGCAAAGTGAACATTGCTGAAGGAACGAAATTTGTCGTGAAAAAGGAGGACTTCCTTTCGAATGTGGAGAACAAACAGTCTCTTATCCATCTCGTTTCACAGTGCATGAATGACAGAGGTTGCCACGTAATACAATCAGAGGGGGATGCAGATGTGGAGATTGTTAAGACAGCAGTGTCAATGTCATCCAACAAAAGTACTAGTCTCATTGGCGAAGATACAGATCTTTTGGTGTTGTTACTTCATCACGCGTCAACCAGCGATGGCAACAAGCTTTATTTCTACTCGGATAAAGGGAGTCCTGCAACAGTATACGACATTAAGTTATGAAGAAGTTCCTGGGAAACCATGTCTGCAGCAGTCTTCTGTTCCTTCATGCATTCACGGGTTATGATACCACTTCCGCGGTTTTTGGAATTGGAAAAAAACTCGGTCTACACAAGGTTTTGAAGGGAGACTCAGTCTTAAATAGCTGTGCTAAAATCTTTTCCACACCTTGCAAAAACAGAGCTGAGATTGAATACGCTGGGTGTAAAGCGATGGTGGCATTGTTCGGGGGCAAACCTGGAGACAATCTGTCTGCAATGATGTATTCTACTCTCTGTAAAAAAGTTGGTTCAGCCAAAATCTTTGTTACACCTGAACGACTGCCACCGACCTCCTCTGCAACGAAGTATCATGCCCTTCGGAGTTACCTCCAAGTGATGCTTTGAATGGACAATGGTGAGGCCATGGACACTACTGAATGGGGATGGGAATTGCAGAACAACAGTCTAGTTCCAGTGATGATGGATACTTCACCTGCGCCAGAAACACTTCTGAAAATAATTCACTGCAATTGTTCTCGTGGTTGTAGTACACTTCGGTGCACTTGCAAAAGACACGGACTTACCTCTTCACGGGTATGCGGACCATGTCAAGAAGGGCATTGTGACAATATGAGTGAGGAAGCAGTGTCTGATGATGAAAATAGTGACTATTGACCTGACACGCTTATTCAGTGATGAAGTAGGTCTTAAAATGCACTGTGTATTAATTTTATAATTTCTAGAAATGTGCATATATGTCATGACATCATTGATGACGTCATGACCTCGCCTGTCCATGTAGTTAGTATAAAACTTTGTATAAAAATTGTTATATGAAAATATATAGTATACAAAATGCAAACTCTTCTGTAACCTAAAGCTACAGCTTTGAAATAGGGAAATATTCGTTATTTTTAGAGCGATGGCTGTCATCGTCTTATGACGTCATAGTTAGGACCTTTGTGGTGATCAATTTTTGGAAAACTTTTAATATGTTGTTCCCCACATATAATAGTAATAAAAAAAATCATAAAACACTTTCTTGGAATTTGTTCCGGGTCAAACTGTATTTTGACTGGACTAGACAGCCATTTTCAGATCTATTTTTGAATTTACTATATGGTTGCAATGAAACAAACAATGAAAAATTTAAAGGGGGTCTGAATACTTTTTGTACCCACTGTATTCTTCCTCTTTTAACAATATCTCTTCAAAACTGCTGTTTTTTTATCACCAAGGAAGCCTAAAACCTAAAACTATTTATCCTATTTGAATATACCTGACATGAGTTTGTTATCTTTCATTGCAATGTTTGGAAAATATAGTATAGTGAGCTACCAGAGGGTATAAACATGATTAAAGATTAAAAGTGCAAAAATCCTGATTTAGAATTTTTTTTTGTAAATTTCCAGTATTTAAAACCCAAATTTCGAAAAAGTTGGGCTGTGTAAATTGTAAGGAAAACAAGAATGCAATGATTTGGAAATCTCTTATAGTCATATTGTATTTGTACACAGATCAGAAGTTGAACGCTAGACTTTTTTCCATTTGATTTGAAAAAATTATCTCATTTAGAAATTGATGGCAGCAACACGTCTCAAAAAAGTCGGCACAGGCCCATGTTTATTATAGTATAACACCCTTTCTTCTTTTTTACACAGTCCCTAAATGCCATGGAATTGAAAGTAATTGCTTGATTTTTGGGAGAGAAATGTTGTCTCATTCTTGTCTGGTGTAGGATTCTAGCTGCTCAACAGTCCTTTGCTAGATATTTCATTTCATAATTTGTCAAATGTTTTATATTGGTGAAAGGTCTGGACTGCAGGCAATTAATTCATCACCTCAACTTTTTTCTGTGAAGCCATGCTGTTGTGATTAATGAAGTTTGTGGTTTAACATTGTGTTGCTGAAATAATAGCATATGATGTTTTAAAATCTCTATATAATGCACAGCTTTCATAGTGACTATCTGTAAGCTGCCCGTGCCATAGGCTTGCATGCAACCCTGTACCATCAGAGATGTAGGCTTATCAACTGTGAGGTGATAACAAGCTGAATGGTTTCTCTCCTCATGAGTCTGCAGGACATGGCGTCCATGGTTTCCATAAAGAACTTCAACTTTTGATTCATCTGACCACAAAACTGTTTTACCTTAGTTCATTTTAAATTCGCTTTGGTCCAGAGACGACAGTAGTGTTTCTGGATTGTGTGAATATTTGGCTTTTTCTTTGCATTGAAGAGCTTTCTCTTGCATTTGTGAATTGACAGACTATGATTTCTGGAAGTATTATTGAACCTATGCAGTGATTTATATGACTGAATCATTCAATTGTCCCAAAAAGGATGTTCTCCAGAATCAAAGGAAAGTAGTAAAAACTTAGCTTTTAATCACATAGGATAAAAGAAATTGGGAGAATGTGTACATATTAAAAATAAAACCCGTAATTCTTACATTTTTTTTTACCTGAAACCCATAAGCATTATGAATTTTCTTTTTTAATACGTGCACATCCTCCTATTTTTTTATCCTATGTGATTATAAATACTAAGTTTCAACTACTTTCCATTGGTGCTGGAGAACATCCCCTTTTAGACCATTGAGATCTATTTGACCTAGAAGCCAGACTAGTGCATACTCTGTGCACCAAAACCTGTCTCCTGAGATACTAATCTCCAATACATAAGTATTGGGATGTATAGACACGTTTTCTGCTTTTGGTATATCACTTACTCACATGTGTTTTTAATACAGTGCTGACTGAAGGCTCGTAGATCACAAGTATCCAATATTAATCAACGGCTTTGTTCCTTATGCACATAGATTCTCGAGAATCTCTGAATCTTCTGATGATATTATGTTCTGCTGATGGTGGGATATTCAATGTCTTTCCAATTTTATGCTGAGAAACATTTTTCTGAAATTGCTTCACAATTTTTAAATACAGTTGTTAAACGATTGGTGAAACTCTGACCATCTTTGTTTCTGAGAGACTCTGCCTCTCTAACATGCTCTTTTTATACACAGTAATGCTGCTAGAGATGAATTACACTTGACAATAGGCCATGGACAGCAAGCTAGACAAAAAGAAGACACCTGATGGCTGGCACTTTGGAGTTAATCTTCATGCTAAAAAAAAAATTTTGGATAAACAAATTACTTTTCATTTGTGTTAGTCATTGCACAGACCATCATATAAGCCTAAATTTATTGAAATGATAGTGACCATTACAGGTAAGATGCTAAGAAAATCTAATATCCTTAACCCCTTCACCCCCAAGGGTGGTTTGCACGTTCATGACCGGGCCAATTTTTACAATTCTGACCACTGTACCTTTATGAGGTCATAACTCTGGAACGCTTCCATGGATCCCGGTGATTCTGACATTGTTTTCTCGTGACATATTTTACTTCATGTTAGTGGTAAAATTTCATTCAAATAACTTGCGTTTATTTGTGAAAAAAATGGAAATTTGGCAAAAATTTTGAAAATTTCGCAATTTTCCAACTTTGAATTTTTATGCCCTTAAATCACAGAGATACGGCACACAAAAAACTTGATACCTAACATTTCCCACATGTTTACTGTACATCAGCACAATTTTGGAACCAAAATTTTTTTTTGTTAGGAAGTTATAAGGGTTAAAATTTGACCAGCGATTTCTCATTTTTACAACACCATTTTATTTTTAGGACCACATCACATTTGAAGCCACTTTGAGGGGTCTATATGATAGAAAATACCCAAAAGTGACACCATTCTAAAAACTGCACCCCTTAAGGTGCTCAAAACCACATTCAAGAAGTTTATTAACCCTTTAGGTGCGTCACAGGAATTTTTTTGAATATTTAAAAAAAAATGAACATCTAACTTTTTTTCACAAAAAAAATACTTCAGGTTCAATTTTTTTTATTTTACCAAGGGTAACAGGAGAAATTGGACTGCAAAAGTTATTGTGCAATTTGTCCTGAGTACGATGATACCTGATTTGTGGGGGGGAATGACTGTTTCGGCGCATGGCAGAGCTCAGAATGGAAGGAGCGCCGTTTGACTTTTTCAATGCAAAATTGGCTGGAATTCAGATCGGACGCCATGTCACGTTTGGAGAGTCCCTGATGTACCTAAACAGTGGAAACCCCCTACAAGTGACCCCATTTTGGAAACTAGACCCCCAAGGAACTTATCTAGATATGTGGTGAGAACTTTGAACCCACAAGGGCTTTACAGAAGTTTATAACGTACAGCGGTACAATTAAAAAATCATATTTTTTCCACAAAAATGATCTTTTCACCCCAATTTTTATTTTCCCAAGGGTAACAGGACCCTAAAAGTTATTGTGCAATTTGTCCTGAGTATGCTGATACCCCACATGTGGGGGTAAACCACTATTTGGGCGCATGGCAGAGCTCGGAAGGGAAGCAGCGCCGTTTTTAGTTTATAACGCCCGGGCGTGAAAATAAAAAATTCGTATTTTTTCCACAAACATGATCTTTTAGTCACCATTTTTTTTATTTTCCCAAGGGTAACAGGAGAAATTGGACCCCAAAAGTTGTTGTCAAATTTGTCCTGAGTATGTTGAAACCCCATATGTGGGAGAAAACTACTGTATGGGCACACGTCGGGGCTCGGAAGGGAAGTAGTGACGTTTTGGAATGCAGACATTGATGGAATGGTCTGCGGGTGTCATGTCGCGATTGGAAAACCCCTAATGTACCAAAACAGTGGAAACCCCCCACAAATGACACCATTTTGGAAACTAGACCCCCTAAGGAACTTATCTAGATGTGTGATGAGAACTTTGAACCCCCAAGGGCTTCACAGAAGTTTATAACATAAAGCCGTACAATTAAAAAATCATATTTTTTCCACAAAAATGATCTTTTCACCCTCAATTCTTATTTTTCCAAGGGTAACAGCACCCTAAAAGTTATTGTGCAATTTGTCCTGAGTACGCTGATACCCCACATGTGGGGATAAACCACTATTTGGGCGCATGGCAGAGCTCGGAAGGGAAGCAGCGCCATTTGACATTTTTGGCTGGAATTGAGATCGGACACCATGTCGCGATTGGAAAACCCCTGATGTACCTAAACAGTGGAAACCCCATTTTTTTTATTTTCCCAAGGGTAACAGGAGAAATTGGACCCCAAAAGTTGTTGTCAAATTTGTCCTGAGTATGCTGATACCCCATATGTGGGAGAAAACTACTGTATGGGCACACGTCGGGGCTCGGAAGGGAAGTAGTGACGTTTTGGAATGCAGACATTGATGGAATGGTCTGCGGGTGTCATGTTGCCTTTGGAGAGCCCCTAATGTACCTAAACAGTGGAAACCCCCCACAAATGACCCCATTTTGAAAACTAGACCCCCTAAGGAACTTATCTAGATGTGAGGTGAGCACTTTGAACCCCCAAGGGCTTCACAGAAGTTTATAATGCCAGGGCATGAAAATAAAAAAATCGTATTTTTTCCACAAACATGATCAATTAGTCCCCAATTTTTTCATTTTCCCAAGGGTAACAGGAGAAATTGGACCCCAAAAGTTGTTGTCCAATTTGTCATGAGTATGCTGACACCCCATATGTGGGAGAAAACTACTGTATGGACACACGTCGGGGCTCGGAAGGGAAGCAGTGCCATTTTGGAATGCAGACTTTGATGGAATGGTCTGCGGGTGTCATGTGCGTTTGGAGAGCCCCTGATGTACCTAAACTATTGAAACTCCCCACAAGTGACCCCATTTTGGACACTAGACCCCCCCACGGAACTTATCTAGATGTGTGGTGAGCACTTTGAACCCTCAAGTGCTTCACAGAAGTTTTTAACGCTCGGACGTGAAAATAAAAAAATCATTTTTTTCCACAAAAATGATATTTTTGCCCCCAATTTTTTATTTTCCTAAGGGTAACAGGAGAAATTGGACCCCAAAAATTGTTTTGCAATTTGTCCTGAGTAGGCTGATACCCTACATGTGGGGGTAAAACACTGTTTGGGCGCATGGCAGAGCTTGGAAGGGAAGGAGCACCATATGACTTTTTCAACTCAGAATTGGCTGGAATTGAGATCAGACGCAATGTTGCATTTGGAGAGCCCCTGATGTGCCCAAACAGTGGAAACCCCCAATTCTAACTCCAACCCGAACCCCAACACACCCCTAACCCTAATCTCAGCCCTAACCCTAACCCTAGCCCTAACCCTAGCCCTAACCCTAACCCTAGCCCTAACCCTAACCCTAACCCTAGCCCTAACCCTAGCCCTAACCCTAACCCTAATGGAAAAATGGAAATAAATACATTTTTGATTTTTATTATTTTTCCCTAACTAAGGGGTGATAACGGGGGGTTTGATTTACTATTTATGGCGATTTTTATTTTTGGCAGCTGTCGCACGCTAAAAGACGCTTTTTATTGTAAAAATAGTTTTTGCATCACCACATATTGAGAGCTATAATTTTTCCGTATTTTGACCCACCGAGTCATATGAGGTCTTATTTTTTGCGGGACGAGTTGACGTTTTTATTGGTACCATTTTCGGGCACGTGACATTTTTTGATCGCTTTTTAGTCCGATTTTTGGGACGCAGAATGAACAAAAACCAGCGTTTCATGAATTTCTTTTGGGAGAGTGCATTTACACCATTCCGCGTGCGGTAAAATTCATAAAGCGGTTTTATTCTTCGGGTCAGTACGGTTACAGCGATACCTCATTTAGGTCGTTTTTTTATGTTTTGTCGGTTTTATGCAATGAAAACTATTTTATATAAAAAATAATTATTTTTGCATCGCTTTATTCTGCGAGCTATAACTTTTTTATTTTTTCACTGATGATGCTGTGTGGCAGCTCGTTTTTTGCGGGACAAGATGACGTTTTCAGCGGTACCATGGATATTTATATGCGTCTTTTTGATCGCGTGTTATTGCACTTTTTGTTTGGCGGTATGATAATAAATCATTATTTTTTGCTTCGTTTTTTATTTTTATTTTTTAAGGGGTTCGCTAAAGGGGTTAACTAATGGGACAGTTTTATAGGGCGGGTCGTTATGGATGCGGCGATACCTAATATGTGTACTTTTATTGGTTTGTTTTTCTTTATTTTCAAAAAATGAATTTATTGGGGAATTTTTTTTTTTTTTACTAATTTATTTGGCGATTTTTTTAAAATTATTTTTACACTTTTTTTTATTTTTTTTTACTTTATTACATAGTCCCAGGTGGGACATCACTGTCCTGTCACAGATCGCTGATCTGTCACATCACAGATCACTGTGACAGATCAGCGATCTGTCACAGGCAGTGCAGAAGGCTTCCTCATGCCTGCGCTTTGCAGGCACTGAGGAAGCCAGCTTCCTGCAGGCCCCCGAAGGCCCCCGTCACCATCTTGGATTTGGGGGCCTGCAGGAAAGGAGTCCCCCGCAGCAGCGCTGCACATTGCGCTGCCGTGGGGGGCTCAGGGAAGCACGGAGGGAGCCCCCTCCCTGCCGATGCATCCCTTTAACTCCCGGTACACCGCGATCGTGTTTGATCGCGGTGTGCAAGGGGTTAACGTGTCGGGGGCAGTCCGTGACCGCCCCTGACACATTGTGCCGGGTGTCAGCTGTGATAATCAGCTGACACCCGGCCGCGATCAGCGGCGCTCACCACGTGGGCGCCGCTGATCGCGGTAGACGTACTATCCCGTCCATGGGCATAGGGGCCCGTGTCCCATGGATGGGATAGTATGTCGGATGTCAGGAAGGGGTGAAACAAGTGATCTTAGGAACCCAATAAAAATTTGTTAGAGAATCTAATTTTTATGCGAAATTCAAGGTTAAAACCTGCAGAAATTAGTTGGGCTTCTCTATAAAAATGTATATGAGTCCACATTCATTTTCCCGTCACTAATATTTATGGTTACAAGTCATGAGATTTCACATATAGGTCTGATGTGGAATCTCCGATATGTGTTATGTAAGTTGTTTCATTGTTCTAATGGGTATATGTGTATGGCCGGGGTCACACTAACCGACGCAAAATACGGTCAGTATTTTACATGCGTAATACGGATGAATGACCCCTAAACAGTGCTCCGTATGTCATCCGTAATCAAGGTGTGGTCGCGTATTTTGCGCATCTAAGCATCCGTATGCAATCCGTATGGCGAGATTTTCTCGCCGCCTTGCAAAGTGGACATATAATGGAGCCCTATGCCAGGGTTTCTAACATAAACGAAATAATAGATATAGACACATAGAATGCATATATGTATATATATATACATACAGTCATGGCCAAAAGTATTGACACCCCTGCAATTCTGTCAGATAATACTCAGTTTCTTCCTGAAAATGATTGCAAACACAAATTCTTTGGTATTATTATCTTCATTTAATTTGCCTTAAATGAAAAAACACAAAAAGAATTGTCCTAAAGCCAAATTGGATATAATTCCACACCAAACATAACAAAGAGGGTGGACAAAAGTATTGGCACTGTTTGAAAAATCATGTGATGCTTCTCTAATTTATGTAATTAACAGCACCTGTAACTTACCTGTGGCACCTAACAGGTGTTGGCAATAACTAAATCACACTTGCAGCCAGATAACATGGATTAAAGTTGACTCAACCTCTGTCCTGTGTCCTTGTGTGTACCACATTGAGCATGGAGAAAAGAAAGAAGACCAAAGAACTGTCTGAGGACTTGAGAAACCAAATTGTGAGGAAGCATGAGCAATTTCAAGGCTACAAGTCCATCTCCAAAGACCTGAATGTTCCTGTGTCTACCGTGCACAGTGTCATCAAGAAGTTTAAAGCCCATGGCACTGTGGCTAACCTCCCTAGATGTGGCCGGAAAAGAAAAATTGACAAGAGAGTTCAACGCAAGATTGTGCGGATGTTGGATAAAGAACCTCCACTAACATCCAAACAAGTTCAAGCTGCCCTGCAGTCCGAGGGTGCAACGGTGTCAACCCGTACAATCCGTCGGCGTCTGAATGAAAAGGGACTGTATGGTAGGAGACCCAGGAAGACTCCACTTCTTACCCAGAGACATAAAAAAGCCAGGCTGGAGTTTGCCAAAACTTACCTGAAAAAGCCTAAAACATTTTGGAAGAATGTTCTCTGGTCAGATGAGACAAAAGTAGAGCTTTTAGGGCAAAAGCATCAACATAGAGTTTACAGGAGAAAAAAGAGGCATTCAAAGAAAAGTACACGGTCCCTACAGTCAAACATGGCGGAGGTTCCCTGATGTTTTGGGGTTGCTTTGCTGCCTCTGGCACTGGACTGCTTGACCGTGTGCATGGCATTATGAAGTCTGAAGACTACCAACAAATTTTGCAGCATAATGTAGGGTCCAGTGTGAGAAAGCTGGGTCTCCCTCAGAGGTCATGGGTCTTCCAGCAGGACAATGACCCAAAACACACTTCAAAAAGCACTAGAAAATGGTTTGAGAGAAAGCACTGGAGACATTTAAGGTGGCCAGCAATGAGTCCAGACCTGAATTCCATAGAACACCTGTGGAGAGATCTAAAAATGGCAGTTTGGAGAAGGCACCCTTCAAATATCAGGGACCTGGAGTAGTTTGCCAAAGAAGAATGGTCTAAAATTCCAGCAGAGCATTGTAAGAAACTCATTGATGGTTACCGGAAGCGGTTGGTCGCAGTTATTTTGGCTAAAGGTTGTGCAACCAAGTATTAGGCTGAGGGTGCCAATACTTTTGTCCGGCCCATTTTTGGAGTTTTGTGTGAAATGATCAATGTTTTGCTTTTTGCTTCATTCTCTTTTGTGTTTTTTCATTTAAGACAAATTAAATGAAGATAATAATACCAAAGAATTTGTGTTTGCAATCATTTTCAGGAAGAAACTGAATATTATCTGACAGAATTGCAGGGGTGTCAATACTTTTGGCCATGACTGTATATATGTATTCTATGTGTATATATCTATTCTTTCATTTCTTTATTAAACCTGTCAGTGTGAGTTTACTGTATAGCGCACTGAATTGCCGGCTTTGCTAAAAGACACCGGGTGCGTATTTCTCGCAAGTCACATGTGTGGTCCGTGTGTAATCCGTATTTTTTGCGCACCCATAGACTTGCATTGGCGTACTACGGGCGTAGTACGCTGACAATCGCAGCATGCTGCGATTGGCACGGACTGTAGAATACGGATGAGAAATATACGGCTGGTGCGAGGGACCCAATAGAGAATCATTGGTCCGTGTCTAATGCGTGCTTTTAGCGCCTCTCACTCGGCCGTATTCCTCGCCAGTGTGACCCCGGCCTATGTTAATTATTCACATGGTGGGTTTTCATATTATATATACCTCATTGTCACTGGTAAGTAAAAAAAAAAAATACTTGTAAATATATGCTGAAAATTGCCATATAGTTCTGAAGTTTAATATTTATTCTCGTTCAGTCCGGCCTGCACACATTTAAGGGCTGTTACAGATGTCCGTGATAATTAGTCCAATGTTGGATTGCAATGTACGGGCCATATATTGCGATCTCACATCAATCTGACAGCTCTAAAAAAGAGAAATAATTCATTGGCAATAGTAATAGTCATAATTAATTTTGTAATTTTTTACATCTATTGGTGGTTAATAGTTAAATATAGCCGGGACATAGTGTTACTAAAAGTTATAGTTTACTGTAAATAGTTGAAGGCCTCAGATGTCTGACATGCATAACATTAACTGGAATGATGGTTCACTTCACAATAAGCTATTTTTTTGAGATGGTCATCATAATTACAAAAAGGAAAGACCTATTGAGAAGATGTATACAGTAGACTCCAAAAGCCCCTTATTAGTGCCCAGCCAACAATCTTTCTAAAATTCTAAACTCTAACTGTAAATATTAAAAATGTGTTCAAAAGGTCCACTCTAATGGAGCACATACACACCTTACATAAAACTGGAATGGAAAAGCCAATTTTGAACATAAGAAACAATTGTTGGCTAATAAATGATCTTTTGTTTTGGCTGATGGACAATAGAGATTATTAAAAACATTAGTTGGGCAAGTTGAATTTTTCAAACTGATGATCAGAACTGGTTGCATTGTTGGCTAAAAAAATAATTGTCCCGATATTAACTTGATAAGTTTGGGCAATCAACAATCTTCCAATTTTCATATAATGTGTATGAGCACCTTTTAAGCCATCATTGGACAGCTATTTCATGCCACCAAAGGTAAGCCAATTGTGCCAGTATAGAAGTAAAATTATATAAATCAAATTTTAATCATGCAACAATGTCAGTAATTTACACCCTATTCCCTTAGTGGCCTTTGCCCAATAAATTAACCCACAATGATCTACCCATCTACCATCTACACTTCAATTTTTACCACCCCCTCCTTCTAGATTCTGCATATTCACCCCTTTCTACATAGAAAAATCTGTACCTCTTCATCATCAGATAATTAGCTTTCCCCTCACTACTACACATTACCCCTCACGACTTAATTATTATAAAGGTTAGTTTGGACAGCAACTTAAAAAACAAGATAGGTATAGTATTAATACATTAGTCAAGGCAAAAATAAGCAGTGAAGAGAGATAATCAGTAGTAATGAGTGAACCCATGGATGTTCAAGTTTAGGCGGCTTTGACCTGAACATGACGCTGGACTTTTAAACCCCATTCAAGTCAATGACGGCCTGAACGTCAGTGCTGTAAAATGGCTATATAATGTCAGAGTAAGGACTAGGGGGCTACAAAAGGATGCTAAATGGGAATAAGTGCAGGATAATTGTCCTGCCAACAAATGTAGATAGGAAAATGACTTAAAAGGGTTCTGTCACCATAGCAATCAGGGTAAAATAGGAAGTAAATAAACAACATAAAAATTTTAACAGTGCCTTCACAGAGACTGAGGCTTGCTACTGTAAGTCCAGATAAAAATTTCACTCACAGAGCATGGGACAGAGTAACCCATGTAAGGTTTTACTCACTCAGCTGCGGGTTGAGGTAAGCATAGGAAGCTGTTTTCATAAAATGTTCCATCAGGTTTATTCACTCCATAAACCTGTTTAAGTGTAAGCAAACAAAAGATGGCCTTCTGTTATGAATGGGTCACCGAGGAGCAAAAAGCAAAACAAGCTAAGTCACAGAAAACCAGAGAGGTTGGTAACTATGCAGATTGCAGATCCCTGATCATACCACACAACTAGCAGCAGCCGTGGAGCGTGCCTACGATGTTCCTAGATGCTTCGTCACAGCCGGAGGACTAAATAAGCCTGAAGCATGAAAAGGGGAAAACTAACTGCCCCAGAGCAGACCCCAAAGGAATAGATAGCCCCCACACATGTATTGACGGTGAAACAAGATGAAGGCACAAACACAGGCAGGAAAATAGGCTGCGCAAACGATGGGGCCCAAACTAACTAGAAAGGAAAGGAAAGGATAGACACTCTCTGCAACCAGCAAAAAACCCTACAAAACTAATGTCCAACACTTCTGATAGCAAAATTAACCCTGAAGTCACTAGACTTCTGTGACGACTCCTGGAGTGGACCCTCTGGGTCATGACACCAACCCTCCCAGGGCGAGCTGACCTAGTGAAGACCACCCCCTATACAGGGAGTGTCAGGGGCAAGCCCCAGGGGGTGAGGCACCATGACTGCTGGCACCAGGCGGCCGGCTCACAGAAGACACGAGTGGGTGAGTGTGTCTGCAGGAACGTGTAAAGCGTGGACACGGGAACACGTGGTATACAGAGACTTCGTTCGTCTGGGTGTGAGTGAAGCAGGATGCGTGCAAGGAGCACGTCAGACCACTGAGTCAAGCAGCAGGTGTGCCAGGAGGTGTAACAGAGTACAAGAGCAGGGTGTGTGCCAGAGAGCGCATCTGAGCATTAGACGACGCAGGATTGGTACGTGTGCCAGGAGGCACAACAGAGTAAGAGACTGAGTACAGGATAAGAGCGTGTGCCAGGAGGCACAACCGAGTATGAGACAGGGTACAGGGTCAGAGCATGTGCCAGGAGGCACAACCGAGTACGAGACAGAGCACAGGGTCAGAGCGTGTGCCAGGAGGCACAACCAAGTACAAGGCAGAGTGCAGATTCAGAGCGTGTGCCAAGAGGCACAACAGAGTGCAAGGCAGGGGACATGAATACAGCGCACAGCCAGGCAGGAACACGGCAGACCAAGCCAGGAAGCACAACAATAATCAGGCACCTCCCCTAGGGGGAGGTCGTCTGATATAGCACATGACTACTACTGGTTCCAGGTCAGGACCTAGCCAGAAAGCACATGACCACTACAGGTTTCAGGTCAGGTCCTCCATTACCATAGAGAGGACCGAGCCCTATACAGCACTGACAGGAGCGCGCAAGCGCAAACGTGACATGGAGGAGGAGACCCGGGGACGAGAGCTGCGCGCGCGCACCCGACGGGACCCCCGGAGTGACCGCAGCTCTGGAAGAGATGACGTCGGGACCTAGATCCCGCCCCCAGATGAGCGCGGCGTGACAGTACCCCCCCTTTACGCTCCCTCTTTCTAAAACTGGAGAGGAACTTAGACAAAATCTGGGGTGCGTGGATATTCTCCCTGGGTTCCCATGACGTCTCCTCGGGGCCAAAACCCTTCCAATCGACCAAGAACATGGTTCTCCCTCTTACCTTTTTCATGGCCAAAATGTCATTCACCTCAAACTCATCCCCCAAGCCAACAGGCTGGGGTGTGTGGCCTAGAGAAGGATGAAATCGGTTAAGAACCACAGGTTTAAGGAGAGACACATGGAAGGAATTGGGAATACGGAGTGAAGGAGGCAGCTTCAATTTGTAAGCAACATCATTAATCCGCCTGAGGACCTCAAAAGGACCAATGTAACGGGGACCCAGTTTGTAAGATGGTACCTTAAGGCGGACATATTTGGTGGAGAGCCACACCTTGTCACCAGGGAGAAATGGAGGAATGTCCAGGCGCCTCTTGTCAGCGTGTAATTTCTTGAGAGCGGTTTTGGTCTCCTGCCATACCCTGGAGAACTCCACAGACAGAGAATCGGCAGCAGGTACCTCCGAGACAGGAAGTACCGGTAGAGGCACATTGGGATGCTGACCAAAGACGATGAAGAAAGGAGACTTGGTAGACGATTCACTGGAGTGATTATTGTAGGCGAACTCAGCCCAAGGAAGTAGACCGACCCAGTCATTCTGATGAGCATTAGAAAAATGCCAGAGGTAGGATGTAAGGATATGGTTGGTACGTTCCACCTGCCCATTGGTTTGGGGGTGATAGGCAGAAGAGAAATCCAATGACACTTTCATGAGTCCGCATAGAGTTCTCCAGAACCGGGAGGTGAATTGGACCCCTATGTCTGACACGATGTGCTGGGGGAAGCCGTGAATCCTGAAGATATGGGAAATAAAGATCTTCGCCAAGTCAGGAGCAGAGGGTAGTCCGGGAAGAGGAATGAAGTGGGCCATCTTTGAAAATCGGTCTACAACCACCAAGACCACAGTACAACCGGAAGAACAAGGCAGGTCAGTAATGAAATCCATGGCTATGTGCTGCCATGGAGCCGACGGAACGGGAAGCAGGAACAGAAGGCCGGAGGGTGGTTGTCTGGGTATCTTGTTCTGGGCACAGGACGGGCAAGATGCTACAAAGTCTTTAACATCCTGGGAGAGTGAAGGCCACCAATAATGGCGAGAGATTAAGTCCAAAGTCTTTTTGACACCAACGTGGCCGGCAATCTTGGACGAATGTCCCCAATTTAGCACTCGTTTTCGGTTATTCTCAGCCACAAAGGTTCTTCCCGGAGGTAACGTGGTTAACTTGACAGGAGCCACAGTAATTACTTTGGATATATCAATGATATGAGAGGGTTCTTCCTCTGCATCAGAAGACAGGAATGATCTTGACAACGCATCCGCTCTAACGTTTTTATCGCCGGGCCGAAAATGTAGCTCAAAGTCAAAGCGGGCGAAGAATAGGGACCACCTGGCTTGCCGAGGATTGAGCCTCTGTGCGGACTGGATGTACGCCAGGTTCTTATGGTCCGTGAAGATCTTGAATGAATGTATGGCACCTTCCAGTAAGTACCTCCACTCCTCCAAGGCCAACTTAATGGCCAATAGCTCTTTGTCGCCAATGGAGTAGTTCTGCTCAGTGGAGGAAAATACTTTAGAAAAGAAGCCACAGGTGACAAAACGTCCAGAAGAAGATTTCTGCAGAAGGACTGCGCCAGCCCCGGTAGAGGATGCATCCACCTCGAGAGTGAAAGGTCTACTAACCTCAGGTCGGTGAAGCGCCGGAGCAGCAGCGAAGGCTTGTTTCAACGACTGGAAGGCCTCTTCAGCCTCAGAGGGCCAAGCCTTTGGGTTAGCTCCCTTGCAGATAAGGGACGAGATGGGGCGAACCAATGAGGAGAAATGAGGAAAGAACTGTCGGTAGTAGTTCGCAAAATCAAGGAAGCGTTGGATTGCCTTCACCCCATGGGGCTATGGCCAATCGAGGACGGCGGACACCTTTGCCGGATCCATGCGTAGACCTGATTCTGAGATAATGTACCCCACCGGAGTATCTCGCCCGATCGCCAGTCCAGGGTTGGCTCATGAGTCCATAGCCAAGGGAGGCCTAGAAGAAGTGTGTAAGACATGGTAGACAAGACGAGGAAGAAGATCTTCTCCAGGTGCAGGGCTCTGATCTGCAGCTCGTTCTCTTCGGTGACCTGGGTAACGGTCTCCTGCACGGACGTACCATTGACCGAAACAATCGACCGAGGAGTCTCCAGGGATCTGACAGGAATCCGGTATTTTTTAACCGCCTCGAGTGTGATAAAATTCCCCTCCGTGCCAGAATCCAGAAAAGCCTCCTCAGAATAACGCTTGGCACCGAGATTCAATAATACGGACACGAGCAGGGGAGGAGAGGAATCACGTACACCTAGGGAGGCATCTCCTATCAACCCTAGGCGGAGAAGTTTCCCGGCTTCTTGGAGCAGGAACGGAGGAGGTGAGAGGAGCTCCTCTCTCTGGCTAATTCACGGGCACGTTCCTGAAACCGCAGGTCAATGCGTGTCGCCAGAGAGATCAGATCCTCTAAAGAGGTGGGAGTATCCCGACCTGCCAGTTCGTCTTTGATCCGACCGGACAGGCCACGCCAAAAGATCCCTACGAGAGCCTCGTTGTTCCAACCGAGTTCGGAGGACAAGGTACGAAAACGGATGGCATACTGTCCCACCGATAGCGTACCCTGATGGAGGTTAAAGAGGGACTCAGTGGTAGAAGCCAGACGACCCGGCTCGTCGAACACCTTGCGGAAGGTGTCCAAAAAGGTGGAAAGCTTAGAGACGAGTGGGTCATTGCGCTCCCAGAGGGGGTTCACCCATGCTAACGCCTCCCCCTCTAAGTGTGAAACAATAAAGGCAATTTGGGCGTGCTCAGTGGGATAGTGCTGCGGCAAAAGCTCAAAATGTAACCGGCATTGGTTCAGAAATCCTCGACAGAACTTAGGGTCCCCGCTATATCGGGGTGGCTTGCCGAGGCGCGGCATCGGGTGCGGGGCCGAGAACTGGGCAGAAACGGATTGTATGGAAAGAAGCCGACTGTCTACCGACGCCATATAGTTGAGGATATGGGCCTGGGTGTCGCGTTGCTGTGTGAGTTCTTGCTGGAGGCTGGCCAGCTGGGAAGCATTCCCAGGATCAGAGGACTGCATGGCTGACAAACGGGACTCCATGGATTTCAAAAAGGCCATAAAACTAGTCTGACTCTCCCGTAGGAACACCAGTTCACAGGAGACACGAGTGGGTGAGTGTGTCTGCAGGAACATGTAAAGCGTGGACACGGGAACGCGTGGTATACAGAGACTTCGTTCATCTGGGTGTGAGTGAAGCAGTATGCGTGCACGGAGCACGTCAGAGCACTGAGTCAGGCAGCAGGTGTGCCAGGAGGTGTAACAGAGTACAGGAGCAGGGTGTGTGCCAGAGAGCACAACTGAGAATTAAACAGAGCGCAGGATTGGTACGTGTGCCAGGAGGCACAACAGTGTAAGAGACTGAGTACAGGATAAGAGCGTGTGCCAGGAGGCACAACCGAGTACGAGACAGAGCACAGGGTCAGAGCGTGTGACAGGAGGCACAACCAAGTACAAGGCAGAGTGCAGATTCAGAGCGTGTGCCAAGAGGCACAACAGAGTGCAAGGCAGGGGACCTGAATACAGCGCACAGCCAGGCAGGGACACGGCAGACCAAGCCAGGAAGCACAACAATAATCAGGCACCTCCCCTAGGGGGAGGTCGTCTGATATAGCACATGACTACTACTGGTTCCGGGTCAGGACCTAGCCAGAAAGCACATGACCACTACAGGCTCCAGGTCAGGTCCTCCATTACCATAGAGAGGACCGAGCCCTATACAGCACTGACAGGAGCGCGCAAGCGCAAACGTGACATGGAGGAGGAGACCCGGGGACGAGAGCTGCGCGTGTGCACCCGACGGGACCGCCGGAGTGACCGCGGCTCCGGAAGAGATGACGTCGGGACCGAGGTCCCGCCCCCAGGTGAGCGCGGCGTGACAACTTCTCCCAGACCAAACTAGTAAGGGACAAAAAGCAAATTTGCAAAATACTGATAAATAAGAGTGGGAATTCAGCACAGCCCCCAGCCGGGGCTGGCTGACCACACAAAAAACTGAATAGACCAGCAAAATCAGGTGTGAACATTAGCAGAAAAACTTAGCTTTAGATGACTGGAACAGAGCTGAAAACCAAGAGTTGACAAGCCAGAAGGAATCACCAGCAACTGAATAGGGCATCAGCTGTCTTAAATCCAATCTGAGACTCCTGAGATCCAATCGTCATCCTCATTCTCAGGTGGCAGATCTCCACCGATCAAATCAGCCTCACTACCTCTTGTTACCACCAGAGGGAGTCTGGAAGGAGAACTCAGAACTGGTGAACCAGAGAATGAACTCACAACAGTACCCCCCTTGAGGAGGGGTCACCGAACCCTCATCCACGCCACCAGGCCGATCAGGATGGGCCCGGTGAAAAGCACGAACCAATCTATTGGCATGAATATCGGAGGCAGAGACCCAAGAATTATCCTCCTGACCATAACCCTTCCATTTGACCAAATACTGGAGTCTCCGTCTAACCAAGCAAGAATCCAATATTTTCTCTACCTCATATTCCACATTGCCTTCAACCAACAAAGGGTCAGGAGGTGCTGCCATAGGAACCACTGGCTCAACAAACCTCTTCAACAGAGATTTGTGAGATACGTTATGGATCTTGAACGTAACTGGAAGAGCCAATCGAAATGAAACAGGATTAAGAATTTCCAAAATCTTATAAGGACCCATAAATCTTGGCTTAAATTTAGGAGATGCAACCTTCATAGGAATATTCCTAGACGACAACCAAACCATATCACCTACTTTAAACCGGGGACCAATCGTTCTATACTGATTGGAAAATCGCTGGGCCTTTTCCTGAGAGAGTGACAACTTATCCACCACTTGGTCCCATATCTGCTGCATTCTCTTAACCACAGTGTCCACACCTGGGCAGGATGAAGATTCTACTTGCCCTGAAGAGAATCGAGGATGAAACCCAAAATTACAGAAAAAGGGTGACATCAAAGTGGCAGAACTAGCTCTATTGTTCAGTGCGAATTCGGCCAAGGGCAAAAATGAGACCCAATCATCCTGATCAGCAGATATAAAACATCTCAAATAAGGTTCCAAGGTCTGGTTTGTTCTCTCAGTCTGTCCATTGGTCTGGGGATGAAACGCGGAGGAGAAGGATAACTGAATTCCCAGATTGGAACAAAAGGCTTTCCAGAATCTGGAAACAAACTGGACTCCTCTGTCGGACACAATGTTCTCAGGAATCCCATGTACCCGAACCACCTGTTGTAAAAACAAAGGGCACCAACTCAGCGGAAGATGGCAACTTTGGGAGTGGTACAAGATGGACCATCTTCGAAAATCTATCACAAATCACCCAGATAACAGTCATTCTCTGAGAGACAGGAAGATCAGAAATAAAATCCAATGAGATATGGGTCCATGGCCTCTTGGTCACCTGCAAGGGCATCAGCAACCCACTAGAATGAGAACAGGGTTTAGACCGAGAACAAGTTCCACAGTACTGTACAAAATTCCTGATGTCACGAGATAAGGCAGGCCACCAAAAGGACCGACTCACCAAATCTTTGGTACCAAAAATACCTGGATGACTAGCCAATGCGGAGCAATGAATTTCAGACATCACTCTATTTCTCCACTGGTCAGGAACATACAATTTTCCCATAGGGCAACGCTCAGGTTTATCCTCCTGAAATTCCTCCAGGGTGCGTCTCAAATTGGGCGAAATGGCAGAAAGAACTACCCCCTCACCTAGGATGGTAGTAGGCTCGGTCACACTAAGAGAATCAGCAAAGAAACTCCTAGAAAGGGCGTCTGCCTTAACATTCTTAGTGCCCGGAAGAAAAGAGACCACAAAATTAAAACGCGTGAAAAACAAGGCCCATCTAACCTGTCTAGGAATCAAGCGTTTGTCCGACTCCAGATAAATCAAATTCTTGTGATCGGTGAAGACCACAACTTGATGTCTAGCTCCCTCCAACCAATGTCTCCACTCCTCAAATACCCACTTCATGGCCAACAATTCCCGATTCCCCATGTCATAGTTGCGTTCAGATGGGGAGAACTTTCGAGAAAAGAAGGCACATGGATTCATCTTAGAAGTCACAGGGTCTTTTTGGGACAAAACAGCTCCTGCACCAATCTCAGAAGCATCTACCTCCACCTGAAATGGAAGTGAGACATCAGGTTGCCATAACACTGGAGCTGAAGTAAATCTCTGCTTAAGCTCCTGAAATGCTGAGATAGCTTCAGAAGACCAATTCAGCACATCAGTGCCCTTCTTGGTCAGATCAGTCAGTGGTTTGACAATACCAGAAAAATTACTTAGAAATTTACGATAGAAATGAGCAAAACCCAAAAACTTCTGGAGGGCCTTCAAAGAAGTAGGCTGAACCCAATCATAAATGGCCTGTACCTTGACCGGGTCCATTTCAATAGTCGATGGAGATAAGATAAATCCCAAAAATGAAATCCTCTGTACACCAAAGAGGCATTTCGATCCCTTAACAACCAGGTAATTCGCCCTCAAAATCCAGAACACAGTCCGGACGTGTTCCACATGAGAATCCCTATCACTAGAAAAGATCAAAATATCATCCAGATAGATGATCAAAAACTTATACACAAAGTCACAGAAAATGTCATTCATAAAGGACTGGAAGACAGAAGGGGCATTATTGAGCCCAAAAGGAATCACCAGGTACTCAAAATGTCCCTCCGGAGTATTAAACGCCATCTTCTATTCATCCCCGTGCTTGATGCGAATAAAATTATACGCCCTCCTGAGGTCAAGCTTAGTAAACCAGCAGGCACTCTTAACTCTGGAGAATAAATCAGACATCAGAGGTAACGGGTACTGATATTTAACCGTCATCTTGTTAAGAGAACGATAATCAATACACGGTCTTAATGAACCATCTTTCTTGGCCACAAAAAAAACTCAGCACCTAAAGGTGACGAGGATGGTCTCATATGACCCTTCTCCAATGACTCTTTAATATAAGATCGCATAGCATCATGATAAGTTGAAAAGCCGACCCTTGGGAAATTTACACCCAGGCATCAACTCAATTGCACAGTCATAGCTCCTATGAGGAGGCAAAGATGCAGACTTGCTCTCACAAAATACATCAGAAAAATCGGCTAAATAATCAGGAATATCATGAGACTGAGGAGAGGTGGAGAAAACACGAGCGTCCCTAAGAACACACTGACAACCCCAACTCACCACAGACCCAGATTTCCAATCCAAAACTGGATTATGAGTTTGCAACCAAGGAAAACCAAGAACAACAGTATCATGCAAATTATACAGCACCGAAAATTTACAATTTTCTTGGTGGTCTGGGGCAACTCGCATTGTCACCTGGGTCCAAAACTGAGGTTTATTCTCCACCAAAGGAGCAGCATCAATACCCCTCAAAGGAATAGGCGTCCGCAGAGGCGTCATGGAAAAACCACAACATTTAGCAAAGTCCAAATCCATCAGATTCAACGCTGCTCCTGAATCCACAAAAGCCTTCGTGGAAAACGTGGATAAGGAGCAGATCAGAGTAATTGCCAAAAGAAACTTAGGTTGTATACTGCCCACAGCAAATGTGTGTGCAAAATGTTTCTCTCGTTTTGGGCAGACAGAAATAGTATGAGAGACGTCTCCACAGAAAAAAACACTGCTTATTACGCCTTCTAAACTCCTGACGTTGCGCCCTAGACAAAACCCCATCACATTGCATAGGTTCAGACGTTTGTTCAAAAGGTGGCAGCGCCTCCCGTGTAGTTTTACATTCACGTAAACGCCGATCAACTTGAATGGCTAATGACATAGAATCATCCAGACTAGAGGCAACAGGAAATCCCACCATAACATCTTTTACGGTCTCTGATAAACCCTTCCGAAAGAGAGCTGCCAATGCACTATCATTCCATGTAGTAAGGACCGCCCACTTTCAGAATTTTTGACAGTATAACTCTGTAGAATCCTGACCCTGGTTTAATGCCAACAGGGTTCTCTCAGCTTGATCGACAGCATTAGGTTCATCATACAACAACCCCAAGGCTTGAAAAAATGCATCCACATTAGTCAGAATAGGATTTTCAGGTGTCCGAGAAAAAGCCCAATCCTGGGGATCGCCATGCAGCAAGGAGATGACAATTTTAACCTGCTGCACAGAGCTCCCCGATGAGTTAGGCTTCAATTATTCTTAAAATTCAGAAATTTAGACCGATCCCCAGAAAACACATCAGGAGTAGGGATCTTAGGTTCAGCAGCATGTGACTGAATGAGGTAGGTGGAAATTCCCTGCACTTCAGCAGCCAGCTGCTCCACACGATCAGACAATTGCTTAATCTCCATTAGAAAAAAAAAATATCCTCCTACAGCCCCAGAGAAAAAAGAGGAAAAAATATAAAAAAATATTCTGACACTTTTTTTTTTTAACAACTTTTTCCTGCTTTTGAGTACCCTAGAATCTGCGGTATGGCTGGTGATTCTGTTATGAATGGGTCACCGAGGAGAAAAAAGCAAAACAAGCTAAGTCACAGAAAACCAGAGAGGTTGGTAACTATGCAGATTGCAGATCCCTGATCCTACAACACAACTAGCAGCAGCCTTGGAGCGTGCCTGCGATGTTCCTAGACGCTTCGTCACAGCCGGAGGACTAAATAAGCCTGAAGCATGAAAAGGGGAAAACTAACTGCCCCAGAGCAGACCCCAAAGGAATAGATAGCCCCCACACATGTATTGACGGAGAAACAAGATGAAGGCACAAACACAGGCAGGAAAATAGGCTGAGCAAACGATGGGGCCCAAACTAACTAGAAAGGAAAGGAAAGGATAGACACTGTCTGCAACCTGCAAAAAACCCTACAAAAATAATGTCTAACACTTCTGATAGCAAAATTAACCCTGAAGTCACTAGACTTCTCCCACTATATCAGCACTCTGAAATATTCTGAGACAGAGCAAAAAGAGACCAAACTAGTAAGGGACAAAAAGCAAATTGGCAAAATACAGATAAATAAGAGTGGGAATTCAGCATAGCCCCCAGCCGGGGCTGGCTGACCACACAAAAAACTGAATAGACCAACAAAATCAGGTGTGAACATTAGCAGAAAAGCTTAGCTTTAGATGACTGGAACAGAGCTGAAAACCAAGAGCTGACAAGCCAGAAGGAATCACCAGCAACTGAATAGGGCGTCGGCTGTCTTAAATCCAATCTGAGACTCCTGAGATCCAATCGTCATCCTCATTCTCAGGTGGCAGATCTCCACCGATCAAATCAGCCTCACTACCTCCTGTTACCACCAGAGGGAGTCTGGCAGGAGAACTCACAACTGGTGAACCAGAGAATGAACTCACAACAGCCTTCTGCGGCACAAAATGAAAACAAACAGTTCATATAGCACTGTGGATCCGCCCACTCAAGTCAGTGCATTAACAAACACACACTGAAGGCCTCCTAGCAAACACACACTGGAGACCTCCATGCCTCCAGTCACAGACCATGTGCCAAACAACAGCCTCCATTATATAAGCTGCAACCACACCCGGATGTGAGGTATGTGGGTTGCCAGACCCGCCCATCTCATAGCTACACGCAACCCAGTCTCAGGTGCACCAAACGAACCTTTTAGTGCTTACGTGCACTAAATTAAATATGGATAGAGAACAAAAGATACGGTAAGATACAGTCCCAGTCTCTACCATCGTTTGCTATGGCTTTCCACAGCATGCTCTTCACCATTGTAATAAACCTTTCGACAATGCCATCTGTCTGAGGATGGTACACAGAAGTCATCAACTGGGAGATTTGCCAGACCTTGCATAACTCCCTCATTACCTTACTCATAAAAGGTGCTCCCTGGTTGGTGCTCCTGGAGTCTAGCAGTGCCGTTACTTGCCGTTCATTCACCTTCACAGGACACACTTGAGGCCTCTCGCTGGGTGGACAGTTCACACTGCAGGCTGGATACGCATAATATGAACATCAGTGTCCTATGCTGCAGTCCTTCCTGTAGCAGTCGCACGGCTCTGTTGGGAACGCTGCCCGCACGTCTAACACCACTTGTAAGATTTTACTCACTCAGCTGCGAGTTGAGGTAAGCACAGGAAGCGGTTTTTATAAAATAAATGTTCCATCAGGTTTACTCGCTCCATAAACCTGCTTAAGTTTAAGCGAACAAAAGATGGCCATCTGCGGCACAAAATGAAAACAAACAGTTCATATAGCACTGTCGGTCTGCCCGCTCAGGTCAGTGTCTTAGCAAACACACACTGGAGGCCTCCATGCCTCCAGTTACAGACCATGTGCCAAACAGCCTCCATTGTATAGGCTGTAACCACACCCAGAGTGAGGTATGTGGGTAGCCAGACCCGCCCATCTCTCATAGCTATCCATAACCCAGTCCCAGGTGTACCAAACAAACCTCTTAGTGCTTATGTGCACTAATGAAAATACTCTGGGTTACATCACAGAGAGCAGCCATCTCTGAGACACATACCTCCCATTGACTATGCAGCCATTAGCCTCCTTACACCCCACAGAAGCAGCTTACATATTTCACCAACAGAGCATGAGGTACCCCTACAGAATTTTATAAAACATTTCACTCACAGAGCATGGGGCAGAGTACCCCCACATTAAAGCAGCTTACAAATTTCACCCACAGAGCATGGTGCACATTACCCCTACAGAATCTTATAAAAAAATATCAACCACAGAGCATGAGGCAGAGTACTCCTAAATTAGCAGATTAAAAATTTCACCCACAGAGCATGTTTCCACATTTCACCAGCAGAAAGTGAAAATAAATTTTACCCAGAGATCATATTTCCACACTTCCCCCACAGAAACTAATAATATATCTGACCCAGAGCATGTTTCCAAATTACAACCACGGAAGCTAATTACAAATTTCACCCACAGAGCATGTTTCCACATTTATCCCACAAAAAATGATAACAAATTTCACCCACAGAGCATGTTTCCACATTTCCCTGAGAAAGCAGATTAAAAATGTCACCCACAGATCATGTTTCCACATTTCGTCCACAGAAGCTGATAACAATTTTCACCAATAGAGCATGTTTTCACAAGAAAGCTGATTACAACATTTCACACCCAGACAATGGGGCATAGTACCTCACAGGCAGGGATGCAGAGTACACACAGCTGCACCAAAAAGGCACAGCAATTCCACAGATATGAGTTCAAGAATACATACAGTGGCTTAAAGGCACAGTACTCCCACAGATATGAGTTAAAGAATATACCCAGTGGCTTTTGGCAAGGTAATCATACAGGTATGGATTAAAGAATACACACAGCGGCTTTTGGCACAGTTGTATCACAGACATGGTTGCATAAGAGTAGAAAAATATTTTTAGACACACATCACTTTTACTGACACAGTTGAAGGTTATTAAAATTTTGGTTGCACACTGTACTATCACAGACACTGGTGCAGAGTACACATATAGAGTGTATTTGGAAAACTGTGCTTACACAAAACCTAATATTGCCCTCACTACAGCTTCTTCCTGTCATATGCTAAGCAGAGCAGAAATTAAAAAAAAGAATCTTGAACCAAAAGGAACAGGTCCAAGTGGAGAAGGAGGTGGACACTGCGGTACAGATGGAAGAGGCAGGACAGCGTGGTGGCTCAGTGGTTAGCACTGCAACTTTGCAGCACTGGGATCTGGGGTTCAAATCCAACCAACGAAAACATCTGCAGGTAGTTTTGTATATTCTCCCCAAGTTTGCATTAGTTTTGTCAGGGTAATCACATTTTCCTCTCACACTCCAAAGATATACTGATAAGGAAATTAGCCTGTTGAATAGCCACTAATGTCTGTAAAGCGTTATTTAATTAATGGAGCTATAAAAACTGAGCAAAATAAATAAAGATTCTTGGGAGGAGTAATCTAAAACTGTTTTCTCTTTTTTGGTATTTTTTGTATTTTTGTTCTTTTTTTCATTGTTTTTTTTTTTGTTTTATGGAACTTACCTTAATCGACCTGGAATTTACAAAACTAAAACTAGCAATCTATAACAAATAGGCTGAACATGACTGGGTGCAGCTGTTATAGTTATCTAGTCATCGAAAGGTATGGACAAGTCCTGTGGTATCAATGCCTGGCTTATTTTATGGAATGTTGGCTTCCCCATGTTGGATGTGGACAGGCAGATGTGCCTGTTTGTGATGACACCCCCTTCCATGCAAAACACATGTTCCGACAGTACATTTGTCGCAGGGCAGGCCAGCACTTAAAAAGCATGAAGAGCAAGGTCAGGTCATGTGTCCAATTCAGAGACCCAGAAGTTAAATAGTGCAGACCCATCTGTTAGTACATTGAGACATGTGGATAAGTAGTCTTCCACCATGCTGTTGTAGCGCTGCCTTCTGCTAATACAGACTGTATCAGATGGTGGTGTTGGATGTTGTGGGGTGCTTGTAAAGTTTTGCCACATTTCAGTCATGCTAACCCTGCCTTCTGAGGTACTGGTGGTACCCCAGCTGTGTTGGTGACTTCCTCCTCTGCCTCAGCCATTAAGCCTTAGCTGTCAGGTGAGAAAGCCATTAGTAGATTTCTACCACCAAGTGGTTGTATTAACGCATTTTGCAAACCATTTCCAGTGAAGGAAGTAATGATGGTACGTTGTCCTTGTAGCAGAGATCTAGCAGAGTGGTCACCCAGTAATCTGCACTGGTAACATTACAGGCAACTTGGTGGTCATTGCACAGGCAGTACAGTATGTAATGTATTGGCTCATGTTTGCCAGGCTGACCAGAGACAACAGCAAGCTGTCCTTGGTAGTAGGTATATCATCTGTGTACTCTGTATTCCCTCAGCCATGCTTCAGTGATGCCCGTGAGCTGGTTTGAGTGACATCCTGCTGTGAATACGGTTGTTCCTCCTCACCCGCCTCCTCATCATCACCATCCTCCCAATCTGTTCCCTGCCTATATAGTTGGATACCTGGCTGATGCTGAGACAATAACCTATCCTTCAAGCCATGTGTGGACAACAGGCCTGATAACGGTGTGAATTGGCTCTGCTCCTCCTCCTTCTCCTCTTCCTCCTGTGCCACCACCTCATCCATCATGGTCTGAATTATTTTTTCCAGCTGGCAAATAAGTAATATAGTAATGCTGATGATGGTGTTATCAGCGCTGGCCATATTGGTGGAATATTCAAAGTTGGCCTACACAGCACACACATCCCGCATAGAAGCACCGTCATTGATGTTGAAGTGGTGTTGTTCTGCAGAGCCACTCAGCTGTGCATGCTGCAGCTGAAACTCCACTATTGCGTTCTGCTGCTTGCACAGTCTCTCCAGAATATGCAAGGTTTAGTTCCACCTTGTTGGTACGTCACATATCAGCCCGTAAGCGGGATGGCAGATGTGGCACTGCAGCACAGGCAGGCAAGTGGCACCAAGTTGGTGGTGCAGGTCTTTGTGTGAATGAATGAGGAGGCAGTGGAGGAAGCAGAGTAGGAAGAGGAGGCAATTTGAACAGATAGAGGTCCAGCAATTCTATGTGGTGGTAGGACATGAGCTAGAACACCTTTCACCTCTATTCCAGCCGCCACTACATTTACCCATTGGGAAGTTAGGGAGATGTAACATCCCTGGCCATGATTACAGGTCCATGTATCAGTGGTTATGTGGACCTTGCCATTGATGACATTCAGCAGTGCACATCTGATTTTGTCCGCAACATATATGTGCAGGGCAGAGATGCCCAGCCTGGAAAAGTCGTGGCGGCTGGAAACAACGTAATCCAGGATATCCACCTCCATCAGTTTTTTAAAACTGTCCATCTTCACCAGCCAAAATGGCAGAATTTCAAAGGCCAGTAATTTCCTCTTTATCTTGAGAATTGAGAGCTGAATACTTACATTGGATGGTGTGGAGATGCCAAAACTACTAAAATGCATACATCAGTCCAGAAAAATTATGTTTTGGGCTTAGAAACGGCAACATGGCTGATTGATATGTTTATTTGCAAAATTACAAGAAGACACACAGGTCCTAAAAAAATATTTATTTAGCCTTCTAATGGCAATGGGATGGCTGATGCCAATTATTTTTATCTCAGACTACTAGAAAACACACAGCGGCTTACAGGAAAAGTAAAGGAACAATACTCCCACAGGCAGAATCTTAAAGGACAGTACTTCTACAGGTGGGGGTTGCAGAGCTTACAGAGTGACTTAAAAGACAGTATTCCCAAAGATGTGGGGGGTGCAGAGTACACATGCGCCTTAAAGGACAGTACTCACACAGGCAAAGTGCACACAATGTTGGTTTTGAAGAATGCACAGTCAGAATCTGTCCTTCACTCCAACTGCATCCTACCCTGTGAAGGAGGAGGAGTCCCCGCTGTGTATCCAGGCCGGAACCAAGGTTCCTAGGGAGATACAATTGGAGGATGGACCGCAGAGACTTCTAGAAAGGTTGGCGGAGGAGCCACTATAAAAGGGGCTGAGGACGCCAGCAGGAGTCAGTTGACGCAGCAAGAGAGGAGAAGCGAGGAAGCTAGAGGGCGTCAGAGAGCCAGAGTGAGAGCCAGAACCAGAGCAAGGAGAGCAGAGCAGTGACGGGAGAGACTGAAGGGAGACTCACCGCTAACAGAAGGGAGATGGCACCAAGCCGTCCAATGGAGAGACACCGCCCAGCTCCACCCCCGGGTAAGGCATGTCCGCTGCCGCCCGTGACTGCCACCGCCTAACTCAACCCTAGGGATGAGGCCCGACCGCTCCCACCCACGGCAGCCACCACCCGACTGCACCCCGTGGGTGCAGCCTGTCCGCTCCCGCCCGTGGCCGCCGCCCGACTCCACCCCGCGGGTGCAGCTCGTCCGCTGCCACCCACGGCTGCCACCGCTCCACTCCAGCCCGCAGTTGCGGCCTGTCTGCTGCCGCCTACAGCCCCCGCAGCTCAGCTCCGGCCCACGACTCCGGCCTACGCCGTCTGGACCCTGGGCAACACCGTCCCACCTCCGCCGGGAGGAGCGACTCAGAGGAACTCTTCAGGGGCCTGCTGTGCCCCCACTTCGCCGGGGTGTAGGAACGCCCGAAGTCTCCACCAGATCCTTTTCGGCTGGGCCCAGCGGCTGATACGCCGAAGCATCATCGACCATCGCTCTGACGGACGTCAGAGAGGATAAGTGACACATTGTAGTTAACATTCTGGACCCGTAGTCAGCCATACCGCTGCCCTATTGTGACCGGTCTTTGCCGAGTTAGTCGTGTTTGTGTTGCCAGTGTATTCTTGTGTTGATCCCTGCGAGGATAACTGCTGTTAATTTGTTTGGTTGCTCGAGATAGCCCCTATAGGCATATATATAAAAGTTACATCTTAAAGTTCCTCCCGTCTCCCACCTCATCACTGCATCCCGTGTACCTGCGATTACTACATTTGGCGTAGTAGGCAGTATGCAGTCTCTGAGCGTGAGCGGAGATGGTGTGGGCCAGCGGTGCAATGGTGGGCCCCGGCCCAGCCTATCCTTGGGGGCTATGCTGAGCAATCTACCCAGGTTCTCCGGCAGCAATACTATGCTGTGGAACTGGACAGAGCGAACGCAAGGGCTATTTAGGATGCATCCGCTGACCCACGACCTAGAAGCAGAAGTGGCCCTAATGGCGTTGGACGGGGAGGCCCGGGATTCCGTAATGTTGAGGCCCCCGGGGCAGTGAAACATCTTCGTCAGGGTATTACAGATGTTAATGGAGACCCATGGAGACGCGACTGATGTGGGAGAACTGAGAACACAGATGTTTAGTCACATGCAGAAAGAGGGGGAAACAATGACGCAATATATGAATATTTTGCAGGAATTGTTTTTAGAAAGGAAGGACGGGGTCAGCATGGGGACCATGGACGTAACATTACGTGACCTTTTAGTGACCGGGCTACGAGACACCCTGATGAAACAGGCTCTGCGAGAGCGGGTGCGAGTGGACCCGCATCTGACCTTTTTGGACATAGGAAAGGAGGCACGTGTTCAAGAACAGGAGCAAGGGGTGACGGTACCTGTGGGGATGGCTCGGAGTATTGAAGCATCCGTAGGTGCCCTGAAAGAACCCCACTGGGTACAAGAGATGAGGCAAGAGCTTCAAAGTATTAAAGGCGAATTGGCCAAAGCGAAGAAAGAGGCCACAAGAAGTCGGCTGGGGCCGAGCAGAGAAGGCATGAACCATCGCGGCCCTCTCCAGCATCGGTTCCCACGACCACTCGCCTGTTACGATTGTGGAGGATTGGGACACTCCTCCCGAGATTGCCCAGGTTGCAGGAGGAACCTGCTCCCCCGGCCATTAAAATCAGGGGACCATTGGGCGGTGTCTATCCAGTCTCTTCAGACCACCGGGACCTCGACTGAAGAAAAAGGCGGAGCCATCCTGGAGAGAATGCGAACAGAACTCTCTGGCCTTACCCCGGCCAAAATCCTCCAGGTAGAAATGCTTTAGGGCCATTACCAGGAGGCATTTGCCAACCATGAGGATGATTTTGGATGTACCACAGCCATCATGCACGGCATTCCCACTGCAGGAACGGCTCCCATCAGGGAACGATATCGACAGATTCCCCCGCAACTATATCAGGAGGTAAAAACATTACTGGGCCAAATGCTGAAGAAAGGAGTTATCCAAGAAAGCCAAAGTCCCTGGGCGGCCCCCATTGTGTTGGTCTGCAAGAAAGATGGCACCTTGCGGTTCTGTGTGGACTATCAAAAATTGAACGCTGCCTCAGATAGAGGAGTCCCTATCTGCCCTGGGGAAGGTGACATACTTCTCAACTTTAGATCTGGCCAGCGGGTACTGGCAGGTGCCAATGTCAGAGGAAGACTGTGCCAAGACCGCATTCATTCTCCCCATGGAACTGTTCGAATTTAATCGTATGCTGTTCGGGCTGGCCAATGCCCCCGGGACATTCCAACGGCTAAGGGAGTGGTGTCTGGGAGATCTCAACTTCGAGGCCACATTGATATACCTGGACATCATCACCTATGCCATCACATTTGAGGATCACCTGCGGCGGTTGGGGCAGGTGCTCAGGCGGCTGCAGAAGTATGGGTTGAAGGTAAAGCCCCAGAAATGCCACTTGTTTCATACACAGATTGAATACCTGGGGCATACTGTCTTCGCCGAAGGCGTTAGATCGTCCATGGAAAAAGTCGCCGCGATCCAAGGGTGGCCTATTCCCGAGACGGTAAAAGATGTACGAGCCTTCCTGGGGTTGGCCGGATATTACCGTCGCTTCGTAAAGAACTTAGCACGTCGAGCCCGAGCCCTGCAAGATCTGCTGAAGGTTGCCACTGCCGGAGCGAATGGATGGAAGATTCAGTGGCGAGAACCGCAGGATGAGGCCTTCTGAAATCTCAAAGCCGCACTCTCGGAAGCCCTGGTGTTAGCTTTTGCAGATTTCTCGCAGCCATTCATACTGCACACCGACGGGAGCCTACACAGGCTAGGTGCTGTATTGTCGCAAGTCCAAGACGGCCGGGAAAGAGTGACCGCTTACGGCAGTCGATTACTCCATGACTCCCAACGTAATCCCAACAATTACAGCTCCTTTAAGCTCGAGCTCCTCGCAGTAGTGTGGGCCATGATGGAGCGGTTCGCAGAGTACCTGGCAGGCTCCGAGGTGGTGGTACGAACCGACAACAATCCATTGGCCCACCTCCAAAATACCAAATTAGGGGCCATGGAGCAACGATGGGTGGCCCGGGTGGCCAAGTTCAAGTACAAGAACATCTGTAAAAGGGGAGCGCAGAATGTACATGCTGACGTCCTCTCCAGGATTCAATGTTCAACTCCAGGGCGCAGTCAAGACAACGAACTGGAAGGAGAAGAGACGCCGTTCGCTCTGACCCCCGTCGGACTCACCGCCACGACCCGAGAACAATCCCACATACAGTAGGACTCACTAGAGGCATGCTAGAACAACCCCGGGACAAGTGGATCCAGTAGCAACAAGAAGATAGAGAGATTGGGGCCCTGCGCCAATGGGTGGCCACCGGCAAAATACCTAACGACACTCAGAGACAAACTTTGACTCAGGACACTTTGGTAATGCTACGCAAATGGGAGAAATTGATAATCAAAGGAGGACTATTGTACCGCAAGGCAGTATTAAGGGCAACATCAGCACTAGCTTGGCAAGTAGTCGTACCAGGAGCCCAACTTAATGAACTAGCTCAAGAGGCCCATGAGAAAGGGGCTCATTTTGGGGCTCAAAAGACTTTTCAGTGGTTACAACAAATAGCTTACCATCCTAGCTTGCAGACCGTAGTGGAAGAAGCTTGCCGTGCATGCTGGCTATGCAAGCTAACTAAACCACCTGCACAATGGGCCCCAGTACAGACCATAGTAACATCAGCACCACTCAAACTCTTGATGATTGACAATTTGACCATTGGCCCTGCACACCAGGGGTATGAACATTGTCTCGTCATGGTGGACCATTTCACGAAATTCACCGTGGTAACCCCTACTCGAGATCAAACTGCGGAGTCGGCCGCCTACGCGATTTGTAAAAACTTTATCCAAGTGTACGGCTGCCCCCAACGGATACATTCAGATCAGGGTGCGTGCTTCCTGGGAAAAGTCATGGAAGAACTACACCATCTGAATGGTATCGATAAATCCCGGACCACTCCATACCACCCACATGGGAATGAGGCCTGCAAACGATTTAATTGGACGCTAATCCAAATGTTAAGCACCCTGGAGAGTGACCGGAAGGCCCGCTGGCCTGAGTACATCCCTGAACTGGTGTGGGTTTATAACAACTGGGTACATCAAGTCAACGGTTACACCCCTTACTCGCTGCTATTTGGCCTGGAAGGCAAGGGGATCACGGAGGTGGAATTAAATCCGGAAGAGCAACAGCCGTGGACAGGGGTCTTGTCGTGGGTCTGGAACCACCGGCATCGGCTACAAACCCTGCACCGAATCTTCCACACAAAACTCCTGGACCTGGAACATCCAGGGGGGACTCTGCCTCTACCCATCGACCTCCGGGCCAGGGATTGGGTATTCATAAGAGATCAGCACCCTCAGAACAAGCTTGAACCCCTCTGGGAAGAGAGTCCATATCGAGTGTTGCACCGAATAAGCCCCAAAGGGCCAGTGTACGAAATACAACCTGAGAAAGATGAGGATCTCCCTACCCATAACGTTCACCATAATATGTTACGGCCCTGTACTTCCACCAACCCCACATGACCTGAGACCACGCCTCAGGTCTCAGAACCTCTGCCAGCAGTATGGGATGAGGGCGACGAGGAAGACCTCCCAGCAGTACAAACAGACACTTTAAGGAATAATATCCCAGTGGACGAAGTCGACCCACCAGGCCCGACCAACCCGCCACTTTCCACCACCCCAGAAGACTCCCCCACAGTCGAACAAAGACGCTCTGAGAGGTCAACAGCTGGCAAACCCCCCCGAACGCTACAAACAGGATCAGTTCATATGGTAAAGGAAACTTTCATCTCAAGACACTGACCCAGGCCTCCCCAAGCCCTCATCCGAGGACTGGCGAGCATACAGGATGGGGGAGTGTAGATGGAGGAGTCCCTGCTGTGTATCCGGGCCAAAACCAAGGGGGCCATCACCAAGGTTCCTAGAGAGACTGTTTCCGGGGGACACAATTGAGGGACGGACCGCAGAGACTTCTAGAAAGGTTGGGGGAGGAGCTACTATAAAAGGGGCAGAGGACACCAGCAGGAGTCAGTCGATGCAGCAGGAGAGGAGAAGCGAGGAAGCTAGAGGGCGCCAGAGAGCCAGAGCAAGGGCCAGAACCAGATCAAGGTGAGCAGAGCAGCGATGGGAGAGACTGAAGGGAGACACACCGCTAACAGAAGGGAGACGGCACCAAGCCATCCAATGGAGAGACACCGCCAGGCTCTGCCCCACGGCTCAACCCCATGGGTGTGGCCTGTCCGCTGCCGTCCGCGGCCTCCACCGCACGACTCCACCCCGTGGGTGTGGCCCGACCGCTCCCACCTGCAGCAGCTGATGCCCGACTCCACCCCACGGGTGCAGCCCGTCCGATGCGGCCCACGGCCGCTGCCGCTCCACTCCAGCGCGCAGTTGTGGCCTGTCTGCTGCCACCTGTGGCCCCCGCAGCTCGGCTCTTGCCCACGGCTGCAGCCTATGCCGTCTGGACCCCGGGCAACACCGTCCACCTCCGCCAGGAGGTATATACAAGACCAAAGAAACAGGGATGGGCTATATGCGGGGGATCACCACAGACAATAATTCGGCTTTTAGGTAGACAGTTTTATTGAACATGTATAGACCACACATAGGTTAAAAACATAAAAAAGTCACACATGTGACTTGACAAAGACAAACTGGCTCACAATAGAACCCACACCCTATAGGTACCCTCCACAAGAGACCTGTCTATATATAAACAGCATACCAGTTGGTGGATGGATGTGGTGATTTGAGATGGAATAAGTGGGCTTACAATAATGCCCGTCTATCTGAAAAGAAGAAAATCACCGTTATACAGATAACAATGTACTCCCTAAAATAGGTTCCATATGTATGACACATCACCGTAATCCACAATGCCCATCAAAGAAATATGTATGCGTATGCCCATGAATGAATAAGTATATCCTAAACCCCATATAGGGGACGACAAGGCACAACACCAATGATAGGTGGAGACAAAAGCCCCATGAATGTTGATATATCAAATAGCATTAAAATACAAAGCCCATGTGGAGTGACCTGGGGAGAGAAGATACCCGACGTGTGTCGCCACCCACAGTGGCTTCATCAGGGGTACTGAGTGCAGCTATAGCACGTCATTAAATACATGAAGTTTGATGATTAGTGACGCACAGCTGCGTCGCTTACCAGGCTAACATAGAAGAAGATAGGCATCTTGTAGACACAGGCGCCGGTGATCAGCCGTAATCAAAAAGCCCTGCACAAGCGCCGGCATGTGGCAACCGGAAGTCCGTCACAACACCTGAGTGCCATGTGAGCCGGTATGTTTGATCACTGCGCATGCGCCGGCGTACGATAACAGGAAGTGAATCACCGATCCCAGTTGCCATGTCGACCCATACACAGGGTCACTGCGCATGTCTCAAGACATATAATCGCATCAATAACCAAACAGCGGCGGATGTGAAATAGTAAATTCCATTAATCTAAATTAACAATTATGCGCATACATAAACCACCAGCATAGTTTTATTTGAAAAAAACACACAATAACTATATGTATATATAATGCCTATCCAGACCCACAGGAAATGAACACTAGTTCGTTGCTGGCATACAATAGCAGGAAGTGAGTCACAGATCACAATTGCCGTGTCAACCCATACACAGGGTCACTGCGCATGTCTCAGGCCATACAATCGCATAAATGGCCAAACAGCGGCGTATATAGAATAGCAGATTCCGTTAATCTACATTGGCAATTATGCACCTATATAAGCAGCTAATAAAAAGGAATATCTTTATTTGAAAAAAACATTAGCTACACATGTATATAGCACCGGCTCATATTAACAGGAAATGAACATCAGTTATCATATCAACCCATGCATAGGGTCACTGCGCATAGCAGAGAACGGATAATCGCATCAGAAATTGCCGTAATTTAATTGACACCTATGCGCATGCTTGAACATCTTGTACGAACAGCATGTAATTGTGAACAGACATTGACCAGATATGTATAAGTATAATGCTCAAATAGGCCATCGGGCATAGCTGGAATGCCCCACAATGCACATGCACCAAAAAGCCAATACAATTGAAAAGTGCGCAGATCGATTACACATAAATGTGCTGCCCCCTTGACAATAAACATCGTAAAATATACAAATGAATTTAGCATTAAATGGTCATAATCAAGAATGTTGTTCATATTTCGACAAGAAACAATATATATGAACTCGACAATATCCCATCGTAGGAAGAGACTTTCGAGTATCATAAAAATAAATCAATCAGCATAAATGTACGTTAGTTCATATTGCCTTACCCTAATGGCAATAACTGAGGGCACAAACAACAATACTTGACCATAAATGGGGACAGTGTGTACAAACCAAAAAATGACAGCATTCAGTGAAACCAAAATGTACAAAGTCTCAAAGACATATGTATAGGTAAATATAGAATGTCATAAAGACCAGAAATTCCATTCAAGGTAACAATGTTGTTTAAAGGCAGTCCCAAACTGCACATTTATAAATTTATAAATTGTGTCACCCCCATGTCAATGAAGGTGTATACTAGGACGAGGGCTGATCAATAGATATGGTTCAATAGTCCTAAACACTAAGCATTTCCATAAAGGATGCATCATTAGGACTAAATCTATACCACAAAATAGAACCATTCAAGAAATAGAGAAAGCTGGTATGCTGTTTATATACACCCCCATAATACAGTACTACCCCATATTTGAATAATGAAGCAGTCTTCAAGGTTTCAGGGTCGGAAAGAAAGTCAGTTCTGTTTGTAGAACCCCGTAAATAGTAGATCCTCGTTCAGACCAACAGGGGCTAGAGAGTTAAGATTAAAAATCCATTTGGATTCTCTTCTGAGGAGCTCCAATGTAATGTCACCTCCCCTGATGTCCGGTTGCACGGATTCCAATCCCAAAATCCTTGTTCCATGCCACTGTGAGTTATGTACCGCAAGATAGTGTGAGGCGACTGACGTGAGAGTATTGCCCTTTTCTTTGTCCTTTTTAGCCGTAGTGATATTTGAAAAATGTTGCTGCATCCGCCTTCTCAGTTCCTGAGAGGTCTGTCCCACATATACCTTTGGACAAGGGCATACAAGAGCATAGATAACAAACCTTGCTTTGCAATTGAAATAAAATGCAGACCTAATCTGGAAAGGAGAAAAAGGGAGAGTCACAAGGTTATCATTAGCCATGTAGGGACAGATGTTACAATTTCCACAAGGAAAAGTACCCCTTAACCGCGTGCCCCTATTGAGCCTGGTGACAGGGCGTCTAAAATGACTGTGGCTCAGACAGTCTTTAAGATTTCTGGCCCTCCTAGCTACCAGACTTGGTGAGATAGAAATATGAGGCTTTAATCTTGGTTCGCTCAGAAGTATCCCCCAATGCCTAGAAAGGATATTTCTAATGTCACGCCACTGATTGTTATAGGCAGTTATTATACCCAAAGGTTTGGGGGGATCCTTAATGCGTGGTTGTAAAAGCCTATTCCTGTCCAGATTTCTAGCCGTCCTGAAGGCATTAGAGATTACTTTTTTGGGGTATCCCCTATCTCTGAACCGACTGGTCAAATCACGTGCCTGGGTCAAGAAATCATCTCTATTGCTACAATTTCACAGCCATTGGTGATGTCTCTTAAGTCGTTTGTGAGAGATTCCACTCATCTAATTCAGCAGGTACAGGATCTTATAGTCACGCCGGGCATGTGGCTTGTGACATTAGATATGGAATCATTGTACACATGTATACGGCACGATCTTGGTATCCAAGCGGTATCCTTCTTTCTGGACCAGCAATCTTCAGGGGATAGAAAACATGATTCCTTTCTATTGGATTTGCTTCTGTTTGTTTTGGACAAAAATCATTTCGTCTTTGATCGGGTACACTATAGACAGGTTACTGGCACTGCGATGGGCGCGCGTTGCGCGCCCTCGTATGCAAACCTGTTTTTAGGCTGGTGGGAGGTCACCACGGTGTTCTGCATGGAGGCATTCTCCAAACATATTACCAACTGGTTTCGGTATATTGATGATATACTGTTTTTTTGGACAGGCACCGTGGACGACTGCCGGCTCTTTATTGATTCCTTGAACATCAACCCTTGGAACATCCGATTGACTTCATATCTTTCGCAAAATGAGGTGGAATTTCTGGACCTTAAACTCTCCATCAATGGATCTCGGATCACTACAACTCTTTACCGTAAGCCCACATCTACAAATAGCTTATTGCACTTCACAAGCTTTCACCCTCAGCATTTGAAAACCGGTATCCCTAAAGGCCAATTTTTCCGGGTTAAAAGAAATTGTAGCAATAGAGATGATTTCTTGACCCAGGCACGTGATTTGACCAGTCGGTTCAGAGATAGGGGATACCCCAAAAAAGTAATCTCTAATGCCTTCAGGACGGCTAGAAATCTGGACAGGAATAGGCTTTTACAACCACGCATTAAGGATCCCCCCAAACCTTTGGGTATAATAACTGCCTATAACAATCAGTGGCGTGACATTAGAAATATCCTTTCTAGGCATTGGGGGATACTTCTGAGCGAACCAAGATTAAAGCCTCATATTTCTATCTCACCAAGTCTGGTAGCTAGGAGGGCCAGAAATCTTAAAGACTGTCTGAGCCACAGTCATTTTAGACGCCCTGTCACCAGGCTCAATAGGGGCACGCGGTTAAGGGGTACTTTTCATTGTGGAAATTGTAACATCTGTCCCTACATGGCTAATGATAACCTTGTGACTCTCCCTTTTTCTCCTTTCCAGATTAGGTCTGCATTTTATTTCAATTGCAAAGCAAGGTTTGTTATCTATGCTCTTGTATGCCCTTGTCCAAAGGTATATGTGGGACAGACCTCTCAGGAACTGAGAAGGCGGATGCAGCAACATTTTTCAAATATCACTACGGCTAAAAAGGACAAAGAAAAGGGCAATACTCTCACGTCAGTCGCCTCACACTATCTTGCGGTACATAACTCACAGTGGCATGGAACAAGGATTTTGGGATTGGAATCCGTGCAACCGGACATCAGGGGAGGTGACATTACATTGGAGCTCCTCAGAAGAGAATCCAAATGGATTTTTAATCTTAACTCTCTAGCCCCTGTTGGTCTGAACGAGGATCTACTATTTACGGGGTTCTACAAACAGAACTGACTTTCTTTCCGACCCTGAAACCTTGAAGACTGCTTCATTATTCAAATATGGGGTAGTACTGTATTATGGGGGTGTATATAAACAGCATACCAGCTTTCTCTATTTCTTGAATGGTTCTATTTTGTGGTATAGATTTAGTCCTAATGATGCATCCTTTATGGAAATGCTCAGTGTTTAGGACTATTGAACCATATCTATTGATCAGCCCTCGTCCTAGTATACACCTTCATTGACATGGGGGCGACACAATTTATAAATTTATAAATGTGCAGTTTGGGACTGCCTTTAAACAACATTGTTACCTTGAATGGAATTTCTGGTCTTTATGACATTCTATATTTACCTATACATATGTCTTTGAGACTTTGTACATTTTGGTTTCATTGAATGCTGTCATTTTTTGGTTTGTACACACTGTCCCCATTTATGGTCAAGTATTGTTGTTTGTGCCCTCAGTTATTGCCATTAGGGTAAGGCAATATGAACTAACGTACATTTATGCTGATTGATTTATTTTTATGATACTCGAAAGTCTCTTCCTACGATGGGATATTGTCGAGTTCATATATATTGTTTCTTGTCGAAATGTGAACAACATTCTTGATTATGACCATTTAATGCTACATTCATTTGTATATTTTACGATGTTTATTGTCAAGGGGGCAGCACATTTATGTGTAATCGATCTGCGCACTTTTCAATTGTATTGGCTTTTTGGTGCATGTGCATTGTGGGGCATTCCAGCTATGCCCGATGGCCTATTTGAGCGTTATACTTATACATATCTGGTCAATGTCTGTTCACAATTACATGCTGTTCGTACAAGATGTTCAAGCATGCGCATAGGTGTCAATTAAATTACGGCAATTTCTGATGCGATTATCCGTTCTCTGCTATGCGCAGTGACCCTATGCATGGGTTGACATGATAACTGATGTTCATTTCCTGTTAATATGAGCCGGCGCTATATACATGTGTAGCTAATGTTTTTTTCAAATAAAGATATTCCTTTTTATTAGCTGCTTATATAGGTGCATAATTGCCAATGTAGATTAACGGAATCTGCTATTCTATATACGCCGCTGTTTGGCCATTTATGCGATTGTATGGCCTGAGACATGCGCAGTGACCCTGTGTATGGGTTGACACGGCAATTGTGATCTGTGACTCACTTCCTGCTATTGTATGCCAGCAACGAACTAGTGTTCATTTCCTGTGGGTCTGGATAGGCATTATATATACATATAGTTATTGTGTGTTTTTTTCAAATAAAACTATGCTGGTGGTTTATGTATGCGCATAATTGTTAATTTAGATTAATGGAATTTACTATTTCACATCCGCCGCTGTTTGGTTATTGATGCGATTATATGTCTTGAGACATGCGCAGTGACCCTGTGTATGGGTCGACATGGCAACTGGGATCGGTGATTCACTTCCTGTTATCGTACGCCGGCGCATGCGCAGTGATCAAACATACCGGCTCACATGGCACTCAGGTGTTGTGACGGACTTCCGGTTGCCACATGCCGGCGCTTGTGCAGGGCTTTTTGATTACGGCTGATCACCGGCGCCTGTGTCTACAAGATGCCTATCTTCTTCTATGTTAGCCTGGTAAGCGACGCAGCTGTGCGTCACTAATCATCAAACTTCATGTATTTAATGACGTGCTATAGCTGCACTCAGTACCCCTGATGAAGCCACTGCGGGTGGCGACACGCGTCGGGTATCTTCTCTCCCCAGGTCACTCCACATGGGCTTTGTATTTTAATGCTATTTGATATATCAACATTCATGGGGCTTTTGTCTCCACCTATCATTGGTGTTGTGCCTTGTCGTCCCCTATATGGGGTTTAGGATATACTTATTCATTCATGGGCATACGCATACATATTTCTTTGATGGGCATTGTGGATTACGGTGATGTGTCATACATATGGAACCTATTTTAGGGAGTACATTGTTATCTGTATAACGGTGATTTTCTTCTTTTCAGATAGACGGGCATTATTGTAAGCCCACTTATTCCATCTCAAATCACCACATCCATCCACCAACTGGTATGCTGTTTATATATAGACAGGTCTCTTGTGGAGGGTACCTATAGGGTGTGGGTTCTATTGTGAGCCAGTTTGTCTTTGTCAAGTCACATGTGTGACTTTTTTATGTTTTTAACCTATGTGTGGTCTATACATGTTCAATAAAACTGTCTACCTAAAAGCCGAATTATTGTCTGTGGTGATCCCCCGCATATAGCCCATCCCTGTTTCTTTGGTCTTGTATATACATTCTCTTTGAATGGGCTGGGTTGGATCCCACTATATTATTCATTGATGGTGGTGCCCCTACCCGTGGTTTGCACCTCCGCCAGGAGGTGTGACACAGAGGAACTCTTCAGGGGCCTCCTGTGTCCCCACTTCGCTGGGGAGTAGGAACGCCGGAAGTCTCTGCCAGATCCTCGTCGGCTGGGCCCAGCGGCTGATACACCAAAGCATCATCGACCATCGCTCTGCTGGAAGTCAGAGAGGATAAGTGACATGTTGTAGTTAACATTCTGGACCCGTAGTCGGCCATACCGCGGCCCTATAGTGACCGGTCTTGCACGGGTTAGTCGTGTTTGTGTTACCAGTGTATTCTTTTGTTGATCCCTGCGAGGATAACTTGTTTGGCTGCTCGAGATAGCCACTATAGGCATATATATGTATATAAAAGTTACATTTTAAAGTTCCTACCGTCTCCTGCCTCGTCACTGCATCCCGCGTACCTGCAATTACTACACCTGCACTAATGAGAGCATGATGGTGGCAGCACTTGTGATCCGGCTTTTATACAGGCTGAATTACATGTCAATACTTAGTATGGTTGTAATGGCTCAGGAAGTGCCCACAGTCTAAAAGCATGTTGATTGTTTGTGTTGAAGCCTTTTAACAAGCTTTTTTAGACTAGCGAACCTGGACAGGAAACCGGACTTACAGTAAAATGTCCGTGTTGGGAGTTTGGTAAAGGATGCTAGGTGTTCAGTACGGACCCCGATCTTTCCAGTGTGGGTTTGCTCCTCCCTAAGAATCAACCAAGATTAGCTTGGAAGTTCTTCTTTGAGGTCAGCAGCAGTAATGAAGAATTTATTAGACTGCTTGGTAATATGAACTTCCGCTGTCATCATGTACCAATCAGCAATCTGCATGTTGCTGTACAGATTTTAAATAAGCTTTCAACCACAGACACAAATCTAGAAATTTTTTTCACTGCATTGTAATTAAAAGGGTGGTCCGAAGTTCAAAGTAATTTTCCTTCTAAATCATCTATTTAGTGCCATAATCAAAACTATTTTCTAATATATATGAACAAAAAATTCGCTAACCTCCAATAACTACTCTAACTGCTTTTTTTTTTTCCTTCTTTTTTGCACTTCCTTTCTGATACTGCTTTGTTTGAGAATTTCAGTGCATGCTGGGATACTCAAATGAAGTGTAATCAGGAGGCAAAGTCTGCGGTCACAGACCCAACCTCAGCCCCTGCCCTCTCCCTAAAACGAAGCATCAGTGATGCTCGTTTCAGGGGCTGGGCTAGTCGCAGTGCATTGTGCACTGTGTGATGTGCAAATGACAAATCACTCACTGTTGCTGACTCAGATCAGGAGTATAGAGACTAGTGACATCACTTGCAGTGGTGGCACTGGTATTTAAACATTATTCTGAAAACGCACAATGACAGTGCACTCTGTTGCTGGCTCATTATGCTGATATGAGCCTGTGAGAGAGAAAGCTGTCTTGCGAACATCACACAGTATACATTGCACATGGACTATCCCAGTCCCTGATGATGCTTCGTTTCAGGAAGAGGGCTAGGGCTGTGGCAGCGACCACAGCTTTGTCCTTTAATGACACTTCCTTTGAGTATTCCACCATGTACTGGGATTCTCAAAGGAAGCCTCATCAAAAAGGAAGTGAAACAAACAGAAAAGCAGTAGATAGTGTTATTAGGGAATAATATGGATTTTTTTTAACTATATCAGAAAATTGTTTAGATTATGGCATTAAACAGATAGGGATTAAGCAATTCAATAAAACATAGTCCAGTACTACTGAACAAAATGATTATCAACATGTTTACCAGCTTAAAAAAAGGTGTTCCAGCATTTGTGCATAGATCACTGCGGACTTTACCTTCATGGATTGCCATAGCATAATTTGTTATTGGGACAAATAACTTTTCTAAAGTCAGTACTTTTTGAAATCCTATCCATGCATCTATTGCAAGTCTGAGAGCAGGGGCAAACAAATATTTGGTGCAGCTGCATCAGGGCTCGGAGGTGGAGGGGGGCCATTGCAGGGTGGTAATAATTAGAGCAATATTTCCTGTTGCTCGGAGCCCAAGGCTCTGGAGGGTCCATGGCCAGATTGCAAACATCAAATGTGATTTGCTAGGCAGGGAGCGATCCTGCAGCTCTGCTGCCTACAGGAGAAAATGGCAGTGAAGTTGCAGGAATCTTTTCCAGCTTCCTGCCCAGCACTTTCTCTGAACCAGGTGCATGCGGCTTGATGACATCAGCACACCACACATGCATTTGTCATTTAGAAAGTTGCCAGCGAGGAAAAAAGTAGCAGTGCTGGTGAAGAACAGATGGACAATTGAGTATGATTTATTTTTTTTCCCAGTACACGGAAGAGAGGACAATATGAGGAATGTGGGGGGACAGTATGAGGGATGTGGGGAGAGGACAATATGAGGGATGTAGGGTCGGGAGGACAGTATGAGGGATATGGGGGAGAGAACAATATGAAGGATGTGGGGGGGCAGTATGAGGGATTTGGGGGAGTGGGGGAGATGACAATATGAGAGATGTAGGGGAGAGGACAATATGAGGGATGTGTGAGGAATGACAATATGAGAGATGTGGGGAAGAGGACAATATGAGGGATGTGGGGGAGAGAACAATATGAGGGATGTGGTGGAGATTACAGTATGAGGTATATGGGGGATAGGACAGTATGAGGGATGTGGGGAGAGGACAATATGAGGGATGTAGGGTCGGGAGGACAGTATGAGGGATATGGGGGATAGAACAATATGAAGGATGTGGGGGGGCAGTATGAGGGTTTTGGGGGAGTGGAGGAGATGACAATATGAGAGATGAAGGGGAGAGGACAATATGAGGGATGTGTGGGGAATGACAATATGAGAGATGTGGGGAAGAGGACAATATGAGGGATGTGGGGGAGAGAACAATATGAGGGATGTGGTGGAGATTACAATATGAGGTATATGGGGGATAGGACAGTATGAGGGATGTGGTGGAGATTACAGTATAAGGTATATGGGGGTAGGACAGTATGAGGGATGTGGGGGGAGGACAGTATGAGGGATGTTGGGGAGAGAGCAATATAAGGGTTATGTGACAGAGGACAGTATGAGGAATGTGGGGGAGAGGACAGTATGATAGATGTGGGGAGAGAACAATATGTGACATATGGGGGAGAGGACAATATGAGAGATGTGGGGGAGAGCACAATATGTGAGATTCAGGGGAGAAGAAAATTTGAGGCATGTAAGGGAAAGGAAAATGAGGGGGTGGGGAGCTAATTCACTTTGTTTGTAATGTAAAACTTTGCATATTTCCCATAACAAAAATGCAGCAATTGCACATGGCCTTAAAGTTAATTGGGGAGAGTTAGAAAGACTGAATAATTTATATTTATTGGGTGGCGGATATTATAGTTAATGGAGGGAGCAGTGCAGTTTACAACTTTATATTTTGATTGGTGCGTGGCTAATGGTACAGTCATGGCCAAAAGTTTTGAGAATGACACAAATATTATTTTTTACAAAGTCTACTGCTTCATTTTTTCTAATGGCAATTTGCATATACTCCAGAATGTTATAAAGAGTGATCAGCTTAACAGCAATTACTTGCAAAGTCAATATTTGCCTAGAAAATGAACTTTATCCCCCAAAACACATTTCAACATCATTGCAGCCCTGCCTTAAAAGGACCAGCTAACATCGTTTCAGTGATTGCTCCATTAACACAGGTGTGGGTGTTGATGAGAACAGGGCTGGAGATCAATCTGTCATGATTAAGTAAGAATGACACCACTGGACACTTTAAAAGGAGGCTGGTGCTTGGCATCATTGTTTCTCTTCTGTTAACCATGGTTATCTCTAAAGAAACACGTGCAGTCATCATTGCATTGCACAAAAATGGCCTAACAGGGAAGAGTATCGCAGCTAGAAAGATTGCACCTCAGTCAACAATCTATCGCATCATCAAGAACTTCAAGGAGAGAGGTTCCCTTGTTGCCAAAAAGGCTCCAGGGCGCCCAAGAAAGATCAGCAAGCGTCAGGACCATCTCTTAAAAGTGTTTCAGCTGCGGGATCGGGCTACCAGCAGTGCAGAGCTTGCTCAGGAATGGCAGCAGGCAGGTGTGAGTGCATCTGCACGCACTGTGAGGCGGAGACTCTTGGAGCAAGGCCTGGTCTCAAGGAGGGCAGCAAAGAAGCCACTTCTCTCCAGAAAAAACATCATGGACAGACTGATATTCTGCAAGAGGTACAGGGAGTGGACTGCTGAGGACTGGGGTAAAGTCATTTTCTCTGATGAATCCCCTTTTCGATTGTTTGGGACATCTGGAAAACGGCTTATTCGGAGAAGACGAGGTGAGCGCTACCACCAGTCTTGTCTCATGGCAACTGTCAAGCATCCTGAAACCATTCATGTGTGGGGTTGCTTCTCAGCCAAGGGAATGGGCTCTCTCTCAGTCTTGCCTAAAAACACAGCCATGAATAAAGAATGGTAGCAGAATGTCCTCCGAGAGCAACTTCTCCCAACGTCCAAGAGCAGTTTGGCGATCAACAATGCCTTTTTCAACATGATGGAGCACCTTGCCATAAAGCAAAGGTGATAACTAAATGGGTCAGGGAACAAAACATAGAGATTTTGGGACCATGGCCTGGAAACTCCCCAGATCTTAATCCCATTGAGAACTTGTGGTCAATCATCAAGAGACGGGTGGACAAACAAAAACCTTCACATTCAGACAAAATAAAAGCATTGATTTTGCAAGAATGGACTGCTATCAGTCAGGATTTGATCCAGAAGTTGATTGAGAGCATGCCAGGGAGAATTGCTGAGGTCCTGAAGAAGAAGGGTCAACACTGCAAATATTGACTTGCTGCATTAACTCATTCTAACTGTCAATATAACCTTTTGTTACTCATAATATTGTTGCAATTATATTTCTGTATGTGATAAAAACATCTGACAAACACACATAAAAACCAGAGGGCAGCAGATCATGTGAAAATATAATATTTGTGTCATTCTCAAAACTTTTGGCCATGACTGTACATTAATGGTGGCGTACACATCTGTAGTCAGGGGCGCAATGTGGCGAAGACAAATGTACAAATAGAATATATGTAACATTGTTATTTTTAGGGTTACGGTGATCATCGTGACAAGATGAGTCATGGTTGAAAGATGTCAAAATGAAGGTCTGACCAGATGGAGAAGAAACAGCAGAAAATGACTCTATTCAGACATGGTGTCAGTGGTCACTGTATATAAGTACTATTTTGTATGTATTCTATATGACTTAGAGTGATAATGTTATTTGTAAAATCCTTTAGGCTGCATTCTCACATTCATGTGAAATGTTCATGTGCTGCCAGAATTTTTTTTTATCTGACGGCATACAAACTCGTATGGTTCTATAAAACTCTTAACACGTCCATGAAAATCACATATCTGAGAATAAGATCTGTGAGTATTAGAGAATATCCTGATATAAGGAGACGAGAAAAAGATCATGCCCATATAGCAAGGAGCACCTCAATTATATAAAGAATGAAGACACTTTATTAAGCAAAAATGACAGAAAAGCAAAAACACACACAATTCATGTTAAAAACATTTAAAATAAAAAAGGACCTATGATAAATCATGCCTTTGAATAGAAGCAATGATTCTCCACACCTAGTGATCTCCCAATGGCACAAAATGAGCCACCATAAATAATATTGCACAAATGGGCTGAATTTTATAAATGCCTCCAATACAATGCATATATATATATATATACTTATATCATGCATATGACAACATAGGAAAATTGATCAATGACTATAAAGTGCATATATAAATACTGTCATATGGGCCCAGAGAGCCACAAAATGACAAAAAGAAAAGTCATTAACCTGTAAAATGCAGATTACCCGGAATGGTGAAAAAACATGAAAACTGAGATAGCCCAATTTTTAGACACATTTCTCAATGATTTATAAGGAGCATATGAATAGTACCATATGGGCCCAGAAAAATACACAAAAGGGGATGTCTACACCAGAGGGAGATAGTAAGCCTGTTAAAATACAGGTCCCTCACAATGGCTAAAGGTAATAGCCTGGTAACACACAGGATTAAGCAAAAATGACAAACCCATTCCTTGGCTAAAGTGCGCTTCACATCAGGGTGAGTGTGGAACTCAAAGCCTGAGCCAAAGCCCCGCAATTAGGGAGAAAAGAAGAGGTGTGGAATAGGATCCCACGCGTATTGCCACAATTTGTGGCCTCCTCAGGGAAAAGATAGCAGATATCAGAGAATATCCAGTTCTGATCTGATTTTGAGGATCAGAATAGGACATGCTCAATGCGTCTGTAATAGAACGCAGCACACCGACACTGCACACGGATAGAGGAATGTAGCCTTATGATATACTGTATAGTACATTTATGTATAGCACAGTCCCTTAGTATACAGTGTACTCACTTATAGTGTATAGTGTATTCCTTAGTTACATAGTTAGTTAAATAGTTTCCTCTTTGATTATGTATAACACCGTCCCTTATTACGTACCATCCTCTTTAGTTACACACGTGGTCAAAATTGTGGTACCCCTCGTTTAATGACAGAAAAACCCACAATGGTGACAGAAATAACTTGAATCTGACAAAAGTAAAATGAATCAAAAATCTATGAAAATGAACAAATGAAAGTCAGACATTGCTTTTCAACCATGCTTCCACAAAATTTACAAAAAAAATAAAACTCATGAAATAGGCCAGGACAGAAATGATGGTACCCATGAATATAATGTGACAAAAGGGACATGTTAAATCAAGGTGTGCCCACTAATTAGCAAAGTAGCATCACAGGTGTCTACAATCTTGGAATCAGTGAGTGGGCCTGTATAGAGGGCTACAGATACTCACTGTGCTGTTTGGTGACATGGTGTGTATCACACTCAACATGGACCAGAGGAAGAGAAGGAAAGAGTTGTCTCAGGAGATTAGAAAGAAAATTATAGACAAACATGTCAAAGGTAATAGTTATAAAGCCATCTCCAAGCAGCTTGATGTTCCTGTGACTACAGTTGCACATATTATTCAGAAATGTAAGCTCCGCCCCTGTCTGAGAGGATCTGTTGGGAAGGATGCCCATGACACTGGAGCTTAGCGGCTGCACAGTTTGGGTTCTTTCATCTGCCTTTAATTAGAATTATGCCTACCCAAACACAACCATTATATATAAGCTTATGACTCTCTGTGCTCATCTGATATTACCTGTGGTTTTCAATAGTATTATACTGCAGACAAAACTCTTATTTTTTTTCTCTTTACACTTGTTTGATATTGTCACTGATAACTGATACAGCATTTTCTCTAACATTTCTTTTCTTCCCTAAACAATAAAGAATTTTCATCTAATTCCATAGCCATGAGCTCAGCCACTCACAGTTGCTGAATTATACCGAACAATGAACATGTAATAGTTTTAACTAACATCACATAAACTCTTCAAACGACTTTTATGTAGACACAGAACTGGCCATCTATCGTTTCTCCAAAGAACTAGATACTGTTGTTTAATCTCATTTATAACCTTACAGCAAACATAAGAAGCCTCCAAGGGTTGCTTTCAGTGTCACTTAAAAGAACTTTAAACTGCAAGTTTACTTTCGAGAGAAGTAAATATTGTTGATGAAACATTGATCGTCTTCTTTTTTTCTATTAAATCACTTCAGGACACATTGCTTTTCTGAAAATACAGTCTTTTCCCAAGAAATATGATCCATTGTAACACACCAAAACATTTAGCTTTAAACTATTAGCCTTGTTACATTCTGTGATCATTGCTGCTAAGTCTACATTGTATATGTATGCTATTGTTATTTTTGGTAAGATGTTAAAGGAGTTGTCCACTACTTGGACAAATTCTCATACCCCATGCTTGGCCCCCATAAAATAATAAAGCTTATACTTGGTCTCCCGAGACTGGATTTTCTTTACAGAAGTTCAGCGCACCTGGAGCACCACTGTAGGAAACGTGTTTGCAGTGTGTGCCAAGTTGTTCTATGTATAGGAGGTGCAGCTTCATCCAGGGCACATTGCAGTGTTACATTATAATGCATCAGTGCAGAGTCAAGACATGAGAGGGAGGAGATTGGGGCCAGGGATGACTGCATATTCTTCATCAGTTTTTGGGTGTTAATGGCCTGTATATTTATAAAAGTGTGGAAAGTGGGGGTGTCCTAAGAGAGATGGCAGTTCTTGACAGAGAATGAAAGAAGGTTGTGGTCAGAGAGCGGGAGAGGGGAGTTGGTAAAATCATAGAGTGAACAAAGCCGGGAGAAAGCCAAGTCGAGGGAGTTTCCATCTTGTAACGCTCGCCGGGCAGGCGGGCATGGCTGGCATTCTGGCAGGCAGGCAGGCATGGCTGGCACTCTGGCAGGCAGGCACGGCTGGCACTCTGGCAGGCAGGTCGGCACAGATCAGACTGGAGAAACCAGAACCATTATGGGTAGGGCAGGAGCACAGGCAGGTACAAGTAGGATAAGGGAACAGGTAGGAACCAGTTCAGACTGGAGGGACAGGAACTGTTAGGAACCAGTTCAGACTAGAAGGATGAAGAACCACAGAGTGCTGAGCAGAGCAGAGCCGCAAGGTGTGGAGCAAAGAACAGAGCAGAGTCGCAGGGAGTGGAGTGGAGAGCAGAGCAGAACCGCAGGGCACGGAGCAAAGAGCAAAGCAGAACGGCACAGTGGAGAGCAGAGCAGAAGGAGAAGACACAAGGCTATACACAGCTGAGTAGGGAAGGAAACAGGCAAGAATATGAACAGGTACAAGAAACAGACTTAGTACAGGCAAGGACGGACACGGGAACAAGTTCAGGATGGAGGATACGGACCAGGGTATGCAACCTCCAGGAAGACAGAAACAAGACACTAAGAGCACAGAAACAGGCCTGGGTATGCAGCCCCCAGGAAGGGAGAACAGGACAAGAAATGGCACCTCAGTAGCAAAGTGCAGACTGAGTTTGTTGCTCAGGCATCTCCCTATGGGTGGAGATGCCTTAAGTACCCGATACCTCTTGGCAGTTGGCTGGGGCCAAATTATGGGTGTGCACACTGTCTCTATAAGACTCAGGAAATGCCAGCGCTGCCACCCTAAGCATACAGTTAGGAAGTATGCAGCAAGCAAGGACATGAGGTTCACAGCATGTAGTAGGCAGAGGAAAGAACTCACAGCATGGCCCCGAGAGGTAAGTAAGATGGTATATCTGCCTGATGGGAGATGGAAAGCCATGCAGTGATGCCAGCAGGGGCGTTATACGTCTTCATGCATAGGAGATTAGTAAGCTGTGAAAGGCCGAAGGAGATAGTTAGAGATAAAAGTTGAGCAGCAGACAGGGAGAGGGGAAAAGCAATGGGGATGTTAACGTCTCCCATGAGGGTGGGGATGTCACAGGAGAGAATACTTGGAAGCCAGGTTGCAAAGTGATCAAGGAATTGATGGGAGGGGCCTGGAGGATGATACACAACAGCCACTTGCATGGAGAAGGGGATGTAGGAGTTTGACAGCATGGACCTCAAAAGAAGGGAAGATAAGTGAGGGTACTTGAGGGATAACCTGAAAGGTACATTTGGGTGATAGGAGCAGACCAATGCCTCCACCTGCTCTATTGTCCGATCTTGGGGTGTGAAAGAAGTGTAGTCCACCATATGAAAGAGCAGCAGCAGCGGTGGTGTCTGACTGATGGATCCAGGTTTCAGTAAGAACCAGAAGGTTAAGAGAATCAGAAAGGAAGAAGTCATGGATGAAGGAGAGTTTATTACACACAAAGCGAGAATTCCAGAGGGCACAATTAAAAGACACAGATGGCATGCAGGGAATATTCATGAGATTTGAGGGGTTTCTGAGTGTAGTAGGTGAGGGGTTGAACTTACTACAGTATAACATGAGGGGCCAGGGTTGGGAGAGATATCTCCTGCGACTAGGAGAAGGAGGATAGAGAGAATGAGCAGATGGTTAAGTGATTTGTGAGAGCGTCTCTTGCATTGGATGGTGGGACTGAATAGATCTGAGCAATTTAGCAATGTGAAAAGAGCATGAGTACTGTACATAGAAGAGGAAAGGACAGAGGGGCTAAGATGGAATGCAAAGAGTTAGTGCAAGGATGGTGTATATGAGTGAATGCAGTGATTTTCACAGATGTGCAAGTGGACCTATGTGGAGTCTGTGTACCGTCCGATAAAAAAATCTGGAAGCACACAGGTATATCACACAAATGTGAGAATGTAGAATAAGAGATTTTTCAGATAACATTATTACTCCAAGTCACACAGAAGAGATACAGAATAATATTTACATCCAGGCACTTAATGCAGACATTTCACCTAATTAGAACCGTTTTCTGCTGTTTATTCTCCATCTGGTCAGACCTTCAGGTCAATATCTCCCAGCCACGACTCATCTTGTCACGATGATCATTGCAGCCCTGAAAATAACAAGGTCACATATATTGTATACATTCTTATGTCTTCCCCCTCAATACAGATATGTACCCCACCATTGAAAATATAAAGTGATAAACAGCACTTTGTCCCCTCATTAATTATATTCTCTGCCACCCAATAAGATAAATTATTCAGTCCCTGACTCTGCCCAATTAACTGTAAGGCTAGGAAAGTACACAAGGTTTTACAGTACAAGCAAAGTGAATGAGATCCCTGAAGTCTCATGCACACGTTGCTTATTTTTTCCTTGCAGATTTTCAGCAAATTCAAATCTGCATAATGTCAATTATTGCAGCTTATTTCACATGTACTAATGGGGGAAAATACGTAGCAAAATTATGTAAAAAAATAAATGTGTTTTACGCAGCATTCTACCTGACAACACTTTAGCAGAATTTTCTCCTGCAAATCCAGAATATGTACACATAGCCTTAGTCCCTGTCCTGTGTCCCTCCAATCAGTAAAAGTCCTTGGTAGTATCATAATGAATTTGGGGGTGGGAGAAGATGCTATCTCCGCCACCTCCCAATTCATTATAAGTCCCTGACAGAGTCTTCTCCCACCTTTCAGTTCATTATAAAGGGTCCTAGGCACCTAACGCCCTACTCTCCACAATAAATTTTAAGCACCCAATAGCATCACAATGAATTGTGAGATGAGGAGGACGCTATCTCCTCCACCACCCAACTAATTTCACATCCATATCTAATGTCTTCCTCCCCTCCTCCTGTTCATAAGTCCATTATAAGTCCCCCTTACTCCCATCCCAATTCCCCCACATCCCTCATTGTCCTCTCCCCCACATCCACCATTGTCCTCTCCACTACATCCATTATTGCCCTCTCGACCACCCCATTCATTGTTTTCCCCACCACCCCCCATTATTGCCGTCTCCACCACCCCAATCATTGTTTTCCCCACCACCTCCATTATTGCCCCTCCACCACTTCCATAATTGTCCTCTCCTCCACCCCAATCATTGATCTCCTCCACCACCTCCATCATTGCCCTCTCCAACACCCCAATTATCATTCTCTCCCACCACTACCATCATTGTCCTCTCCCCCACCCATCATTGTTCTCCCCACTACCCCATCATTGTCCTTTTCACCACCTCCATCATTGCCTTCTCCACCACAACCCCATAATTGTCCTTTCCACCACATCCATCATTGCCTTCTCCCCCACTACTCCCATCATTGCCCTCTCCACCATCTTCATAATTTCCTCTCCACCACCCCAATCATTTTCCCCCCACCACCCCATCATTGCCCTATCCACCACCTCCATAATTTCCTCTCCACCACCCCAATTATTTTTCTCGCCAACCACCTCCATCATTGCCCTCTCCAACACCCTAATCATTGTTCTCTCCATCACACCCATCATTGTCCTCTCCTCCACCCCATCATTGTTATACCCAATCACCCCATCATAGCCCTTTCAACTACTGCCATCATTGTCTTCTCCACCACCACTCCCATAATTGCCCTCTCCACTACCTACACACACACCTCTCCAATACCAACACAAACACACACACACACCTCTCACCTCTTTGCATGTTCCCCACAGCCGAAGCATCTTCATTGCCAGCAGCTTTCTATCTGAAACAAATGCTGACGTCATCCAGCCATGCTGCTGTGTCAGACAGGAAGCATGGGCAGGGAGCACAGGAGGGATGCTTGCAGCTCTGCTGCCATTTTCTCCTGTATGCAGCGGAGCTGCAGGTATCGCTCCCTGCCTGCTGCACATGAGAGCAATCTGGCCAGGGCCCCCCGGAGCCTCGAGGTCAGAGAAACAGGCCAGATTGCCTTCATTATTAGCCGCCTTGCAGTGTCCCCCTCCACGTCCGAACCCCATTGCAGCTGTATCAGCTGCAAATGCAGTATGTCCGCCCTTGATGTGTACATAAGATTTTAAAAAGGCACAAATGTACTGAAGATTTCAAGTAATCATGGGTTTAGAAAATTTCTGCTTATTCTTAAAAAATAGAAGAATGCAGTTTTTAATAAACAAGTCCATATTTGGCTTTGTTAGGCAATTCACCAAGATCATCACATTTGCCAATTTTATGCGAATTTATAAGTCAAGTAGCATATACTGTAGTTTATGGATTAGGCTATGTGCATACATAGTTTTTTTGGTGTACTGATTTTGGAGAGAAAACCGCAGGTAAATCCGCAGGACAAACGTCCTGCGGTTTATCTGCGATTTTGCCATGCGGTTTTACACCTCATAATGGATGAGGTGTAAAACTGCAGTGTTTCTGCACCAAACAATTGACATGCTGCGGATTGTAAACCACTGCAAAACCGCGCGGAAAAATCCGCAGCATGTGCACAGCGTTTTTTAATTTCCATAGGAAATAAAGGTACTGTACAACGCAGCAGAATCTGCTGCGGACCCACAGCTGCAGAAATGCTGCTGAACCACAGCAGAATCCGCACCGTGTGCACATACCCTTATAGTCAAAATTTGTCATTTAACTGGAACTATTTTATAAGATACCTTGTTAAAATCATCAATACTCTTTCAATTCCTTCAAAGAAGATAAAACGATCTTTGGCAGAAAGAAATATGTCTTCAGAGTATAGGTCAATAACATCCTGAGATTACCTTTTATTTATATAATAAATATGTGTTTTACAACTGAAGTGCTCCATGCAGTATTTATCATAGAATCATAGAATGGTAGAGTTGGAAGGGACCTCCTGCGTCATCTGGTCCAACCCGCTGCTCAAAGCAGGATTCACTAAATCGTCCCAGACAGATGTCTGTCCAGCCTCTGTTTGAAGACTTCCATCGAAAGAGAACTCACCACCTCTCGTGGCAGCCTGATCACCCTAACTGTCAAAAAAACATTTCTAATATGTATTCTGTGTCTCCTCCCTTTCAGTTTCATCCCATTGCTTCTAGTCTTTCCTTGAGAATAAAGATGATCCTCCTACAATGTGACAACCCTTCAGATATTTGTAGACTGCTATTATGTCTCCTCTCAGTCTTTTTTTTGCAAGCTAAATATTCCCAAATCCTGCAACCTTTCCTCATAAGACAGGGTTTGCAGACCCATCACCATTCTGGTCGCTCTTCTCTGAACTTGCTCCACTTTTTATGTCTTTTTTAAAATGTGGTGCCCAAAACTGGACACAGTATTCCAGTTGAGGCCTGACCAAAGAGGAGTAGAGGGCAATAATGACTTCACATGACCTAGACTGTATGCTTCTGTTAATACATCCCAGAATTGTATTTCCCTTTTTGGTGCTGCATCACACTGTTGACTCATGCTTAGTTTATGATCTATTAGTATACCCAAGTATTTTTCACATGTGCTGTTGCTTAGCCCCTATTCCTCCCATTCTGTATATGCTTTTTCATTTTTATTGCCCAAATGTAGCACTTTGCATTTTTCCCTTTTAAAACCATTCTGTTAGTTGCTGCCCATTGCTCCAGTTTATTTATATCTTTTTGAATCCTCTCTTTCTCTCTCTTCTCCAGTATTAACTATCCCTCCTAGCTTTGTGTCATCAGCTAATTTAATCAGCTTACCCTCAATTCCTTCATCTAACTCATTGATAAAGATGTTGAACAATACAGAGTCCAGGACAGAGCCCTGTGGTACCCCACTTGAGACATTCTTCCAACTGGAAGTGCAGCCATTTACAACCACTCTTTGGGTCCTATCACTAAGTCAGTTATGAATCCACCTAACAGTTGCCTTGTCCATTCCTTACTTAGTCATTGTTTCAATAAGGATTGTGTGAGACAGTTTGTCAAATGCTTTGCTGAAGTTAAGATATACTATATCTACTGCATTTCCCCGATTTACCCAGTCAGTGATTCTGTCATAGAAGGAAATTAAGTTAGTCTAACATGACTTATTAGCTGCAAATCCTTGCTGACTCTGGCTAATCACTTCATTCTTATCCAGGTATGTACATACATATTGTTTAATACAGTGCCTTGTGAAAGTATTCGGCCCCCTGGAACTTTTCAACCTTTTCCCACATATCATGCTTCAAACATAAAGATGCCAAATGTAAATTTTTGGTGAAGAATCAACAACAAGTGGGACACAATTGTGAAGTTGAACGAAATTTATTGGTTATTTAAAATTTTTGTGGAAATTCAAAAACTGAAAAGTGGGGCGTGCAATATTATTTGGCCCCTTTAACTTAATACTTTGTAGCGCTACCTTTTGCTGCGATTACAGCTGCAAGTCACTTGGGGTATGTCTCTATCAGTTTTGTTCATCGAGAGACTGAAATTCTTGTCCATTCTTCCTTGGCAAACAGCTCGAGCTCAGTGAGGTTTGATGGAGATCGTTTGTGAACAGCAGTTTTCAGCTCTTTCCACAGATTCTCGATTGGACTCAGGTCTGGATTTTGACTTGGCCATTCTAACACCTGGATACGTTTATTTGTGAACCATTCCATTGTAGATTTTGCTTTATGTTTGGGATCATTGTCTTCTTGGAAGACAAATCTCCATCCCAGTCTCAGGTCTTTTGCTGACTCCAACAGGTTTTCTTCAAGAATGGTCCTGTATTTGGCTCCATCCATCTTCCCATCAATTTTAACCATTTTCCCTGTCCCTGCTGAAGAAAAGCAGGCCCAAACCATGATGCTGTCACCACCATGTTTGACAGTGGGGATGGTGTGTTCAGGGTGATGAGCTGTGTTGCCTTTACACCAAACATATCGTTTGGCATTGTTGCCAAAAAGTTCAATTTTGGTTTCATCTGACCAGAGCACCTTCTTCCACATGTTTGGTGTGTCTCCCATGTGGCTTGTTGCAAACTTTAAATGACACTTTTTATTTATATCTTTGAGAAATGGCTTTCTTCTTTCCATTCTTCCATAAAGGCCTGATTTGTGCAGTGTATGACTGATTGTTGTCCTATGGACAGACTGTCCCACCTCAGCTGTAGATATCTGCAGTTCATCCAGAGTGATCATGGGTCTCTTGGCTGCATCTCTGATCAGTCTTCTCCTTGTTTGAGATGAAAGTTTAAAGGGACGGACGGGTCTTGATAGATTTGCAGTGGTATGATACTCCTTCCATTTCAATATGATCGCTTGCTCAGTGCTCCTTGGGATGTTTAAAGTTTTAGAAATCAATTTGTATCCAAAGCCAGCTTTAAACTTTTCCACAACAGTATCATGGACCTGCCTGTTGTGTTTCTTGGTCATCATGATGCTCTCTCTGTGCTTCAAACAGAACCATGAGACTATCACAGAGCTGGTGCATTTATACGGAGACTTGATTACACACAGGTGGATTATATTTATCATAATTAGTCATTAAGGACAACATTGGATCATTCAGAGATCCACAATGAACTTCTGGAGTGAGTTTGCTGCACTGAAAGTAAAGGGGCCGAATAATATTGCACACCCCACTTTTCAGTTTTTGAATTTCCAAAAAAATTTAAAATAACCAATAAATTTTGTTCAACTTCACAATTGTGTCCAACTTGTTGTTGATTCTTTACCAAAAATTTACATTTGGTATCTTTATGTTTGAAGCATGATATGTGGTAAAAGATTGAAAAGTTCCAGGGGGCTGAATACTTTAGCAAGGCACTGTAATTTGTTCAAAGATCTTTCCTGGTATAGAAATCAGACTCACCGGCCTATAGTTCCCTGGATCCATCTTCTTCCCCGTTTTGAAGATAGGAACATTTGCACTTCTGTAGTCTTCTGGTACTTGTCTTGTTCTAAATGCATCTGCACTAATCCAGGGTGCAGGGGACCCAAGTAAAATGGCAGCTGCACAGGTGAATAAATACCAAATGAAACAGCCAGCCTACAATCAAGGATTGGCCGTGTGGTACACCAGTGCAGAAAAAATAATCCGCATGTGGCAGTGTTCACACATGGAATGCAGGGCTTCTGGCTCACAACCTCTTAGTAACACCATATAGGGGGGCTGCCCAGTGCCAACTAGAATGCATCCCGTGTGAACAGAGGCCACTTGCAAACTTGTGGCCTCTGTTCACACGGGATGCATTCTATTTGGCACTGGGCAGCCCCCCTATATGGTGTTACTAAGAGGTTGTGAGCCAGAAGCCCTGCATTCCCTGTGTGAACACTGCCACATGCGGATCGGATTATTTTTTCTGCACTGGTGTACCACACGGCCAATCCCTGATTGTAGGCTGGCTGTTTCATTTGGTATTTATGCACCTGTGCAGCTGCCATTTTACTTGGGTCCGCTGTACCTTGGATTAGTGCAGATTCGTTTAGGCCTGTCTGGTTTGTAACTGAATTTTTTGGAGGATTTTTTTTTCCTCTTTTTGAGGTTTTCACACTTGTCTTGTTCTCCAAGAATTTTCATAAATTATGGAGAGTGGTCCAAAAATTTCTTCTCTTTCAGTACTTTAGGGTGTAATTCATCTGGACCTGGAGACTTGAATTCATTTATGTTAGCTAAGTGTTTCATCACTATCTTTCTGTTTATAGATAGCCTGGATTCTTCTATTCCTTTAATAGGACAATGAAGATCAATTGATATTACATTTCCTTTCTGAGAGAAAACAGATGTAAAATAGGAATTTAATTGTTTGGCCTTCTCAACATTCAACATTCTTTCTTAGCATTTGATCATTTTCGTCCTGTAAAAATCCTATAGCATCTTTGACTTTTCTTTTACTTTTGACATATCTCCAAAATCCTTTTGTATTGCTTTTGGCATCTTTTGCAAGCCTTAGGGTGGTTTCACATTAGCGCTTTTTAAGCGCACGCACGGCCGGGGGTAGCTCCGCCCCCGAGCCGGCTCTCTGCCTGGCGTGCCCACCCCTTGCTTGTAGCGCCGCCTCCTAGCGCACAGCGGCGCCTGCGATCGGCGCACCCTATCTTTAGCATAGGGTGCGCAGATCGTGCGCAGGCCGTGCGCTAGTTGCACTTTGACCTGCGCTGCGCACTTTTGACGGTGCGCCGTGCGCGCCAAAATCAAACTTTTCGGATTTTGGCGCGCACGGCGCACCGTCAAAAGTGCGCAGCGCAGGTCAAAGTGCAACTAGCGCACGGCCTGCGCACGATCTGCGCACCCTATGCTAAAGATAGGGTGCGCCGATCGCAGGCGCCGCTGTGCGCTAGGAGGCGGCGCTACAAGCAAGGGGCGGGCACGCCGGGCAGAGAGCTTAAAAAGCGCTAATGTGAAACCACCCTTAATTCATTGTCAGCTTTACTAATCTAATTCGTTCCCTGCAGGTTCTGCAGACAGCATTATATTCTTCTTTAGATATGCCTCCCTCTTTCCATTTGATAAACATTTCTTTCTTCCTTTTTAGCATGTGTTTAAGTCCTGTGTTCATCCATCCTGGTTTCCTTAAATGCATTCTATTCTTCCCTCTTTTTGGAATTGTTAACAATTGTGCTTTGAGAATCTCATTTTTCAAGATTTCCCATCCTTTCTGGACATTTTTGTCCTTAAAGGGAAGGTGCCGCAATTTTATATAATTTGCAAAAAAAAGAGTAACAAAACATTTTGTTTCAGCAAATGTTGTACTAACTAGGATTTATGGTTTGTTTGTAATAATGTTTTAATGTAGCCACTGGGCGCTGCCATCTTGATTTGCAGATCTGGGGAGGACTCATACAGTCTGCAAATATGGCCGTCCCTGGACATAGGAGACTGTGTCGGTTCCCAACAACATCTCTAACATTGCAGCCTCATTAGCAGTGAACTGGGCATGCCCCTGTGGGCTGCACCATTCACTGCTGTAGGTGTTGCTGGGCGCCATTTTACTGTAGCCCAGTGCTATCTGCTGAGCTCTACTTTCTGCACTGTGCTTCCTGCTCCACTGTCCTCCTGCTCTGTCTCCGCCTCCTCACTCACACACAGCCCCAGTGATCTCTGGTAATCTGACACTTTCCCTTTTATGACAGCACAGAGTATTTCAGGAGAGCAGTGTGCTGGTCTATGGGGGCACCCTGTTCGGTGCCAGGGATTGTACATAGAGCGCTGTGTTTTATACACATGGATGGACCGTCTGCTTGTCTGCTCCACAGAAATCCAGGAAACATTTCTGCTGATTGATGACCTGTCCTGATCCAGAATTTACATGCAATGACAGTCAGTAACTTTGCAGGCCCCATCAAAATGGCTGCTCACTGTGTTCCTAAATGTCATCCTTTCTTTTCCCTTAGCAAACACCCAGAATGGGAGGAGAGGAGTGACATCACACCCATGTCACAGATTCCGCCCATAATTACTGCAGGGCAGTAATGGGAGCTAGTTGTACACTAGGTTTTTGTGCCAAATTTCAGTAGCTGCTCCCCCTAGTGTTAACAAGTGGAAATGCCAAACTTTTTAAAATTATTTTTCATATTTTACAAAATTAAAACAAATGATAATATTTTTTAAGAAAATGTAAACATTAATTCTTCACATTTTTTCAATTGCTGAAAAAAATTTTTTCGGATGGCACCTTCCCTTTAAGGATATCCAGCCATTCGATCCCTCTGATTCTCTTTCTGAGTCCCTTAAAATCTGCCTTTCTGAAATCTAACCTTGAAGTCTGAGTCTTCACAGGTCTTCCTCCTCTAGTTATCCAAATTTCTAAAATAGCACTGTTGCTACCTACTAGGGTCCCAGCCACTCTTACCTCCCCAACCATTTCCTCCCTTCTTCTCTTTCTATAGCACGAAGAGATAATTCTGTTCTGTCTAAGAAGTCTTCACCTTTTTTATGATTTTCAATGTAGCTAACTTCTCTTCTAGATTTTGCAACTTTAACCTCCAACAGGGACACAAGCTTGCATTTCTGGCATGTGAAGTTTGGCTTCTCTACAGGTAAGTCTGTGAACATGTAGCAAGAAATGCAGCTCACGAAATGGCTCCTGGCCTCTTCCATGTTCCTATTGTTAAAGAGAAATCACAGCAGTGAAAAAACGTGCCAAAATTCGCATGCGGGTCAAGTTAAAAAAGTTATTACTGACTCGTACTATTTGAACTCATGAAGATTTCTGGGAAGAAGCCTAATGCCAGCACTTTAGCAGATGGATGGATGGATGGTTGGATGAATGAATGAACGAACGGAAGAAGTACAATGGACAAGTATAATAGTTTGACTTAATGAACCCATAAAAGCTGAACATTTCCAGTGTGGATGATAAGTAATCCCAGTTAACCCTAGTAAATGACTTATCTGCATCCATCGCAAGAAGTTAAGGTGTCTGAGATGTTATTATGGGGGAATTAAGTAATGAAATTGGAAGAAAGTTTGAGGGTCTTGCCATTTCTTTCCATAGTTCAGATAAAGTGACCCATCAAACCATGAGCATCATGAGGTTTTATTGAAAGTGTCATAAATGGTGCAAAACATAGAAAAGTTTGGTAAGCTATTCTAGTGTCAGGGACTGATATGGTTTCAAAGAAAGAATTATTTTAGATACCTCTTGAGTTATAATAGCTGATGTCAATGTTTGTGCAGTAATTTTGTGAGTGACTTAGGGTAAAAGAATGTTCACTAAAATGTATTCATTTCATTCTCTGATGGCAGATAGAAACATTCAATTTTATATATGCAACATAATGCATAAAGCACTGGCTTCTTCCCCTTTTTTATTTGATATTGGTTGTGGCTGACCACCACTGTTTGCCGTGCGCGCAGGGTTATCCACGCCATTCTTTCTGTCTTCATTTTGATTGATCTAGGCTTCTGTACACACATACAGCAGCCATGCCCTGCCCCAGGCTCTATTTGATTGTGCACCTGTGTCTGGGCCTGTTTCACCCTTCATCTGTGGTTGCTGGTTTGGCAGTGTGGAGGTTGGACCTGAAATGTTTATGTCCGGACCTTGTCAACTTTTATCTGCACTCGCCCTTTCTGGGGCCATGGGAGTGTTTCAGAAATGCTTCAGGTACATTTTGCATTTAATGTGGTCTTGCTTTTAATACATTTAGGAGGCCGTAATGGCACAGTGAATATAAAAAACATAGAGTAGGACTGACTCATATGAGAATGCCTGGGCTTGGTGGGGTAACTCAAAGAATTGATCAATTCTTTGCTATACGTTTCATTTTGAAGCACAGTTAGAAATTAATATGTGCATATGCATTTTATGTATTGTGTTCTGACCATAGGCAGCGCTGGCTTCTTCCCCTTTTTTACTCTAGTAAGTTGGCAAGGTCAGTAAGCTAGGACCACTGAATTAGATGCCTACAGTTGTGGCCAAAAGTATTGACACCACTGCAATTCTGTCAGATAATACTCAGTATCTTCCTGAAAATGATTGCAAACACAAATTCTTTGGTATTATTATCTTCATTTAATTTGTCTTACATGAAAAACACAAAAGAGAATGAAGCAAAAAGCAAAACATTGATCATTTCACACAAAACTCCAAAAATGGGCCAGACAAAAATATTGTCACCCTCAGCCTAATACTTGGTTGCACAACCTTTAGCCAAAATAACTGCGACCAACCGCTTCCGGTAACCATCAATGAGTTTCTTACAATGCTCTGCTGGAATTTTAGACCATTCTTCTTTGGCAAACTGCTCCAAGTCCCTGATATTTGAAGGGTGCCTTCTCCAAACTGCCATTTTTAGATCTCTCCACAGGTGTTCTATGGGATTCAGGTCTGGACTCATTTCTGGCCACCTTAGAAGTCTCCAGTGCTTTCGCTCAAACCATTTTCTAGTGCTTTTTGAAGTGTATTTTGGGTCATTGTCCTGCTGGAAGACCCATGACCTCTGAGGGAGATCCAGCTTTCTCACACTGGGCCCTACATTATGCTGCAAAATTTGTTGGTAGTCTTCAGACTTCATAATGCCATGCACACGGTCAAGCAGTCCAGTGCCAGAGGCAGCAAAGCAACCCCAAAACATCAGGGAACCTCCGCCATGCATGACTGTAGGGACCGTGTTCTTTTCTTTGAATGCCTCTTTTTTCTCCTGTAAACTCTATGTTGATGCCTTTGCCCAAAAAGCTCTACTTTTGTCTAATCTGACTAGAGAACATTCTTCCAAAACGTTTTAGGCATTTTCAGGTAAGTTTTGGCAAACTCCAGCCTGGCTTTTTTATGTCTCGGGGTAAGAAGTGGGGTCTTGCTGGGTCACCTACCATACAGTCCCTTTTCATTCAGACGCCGACGGATAGTACGGGTTGACACTGTTGTACCCTCGGGCTGCAGGGCAGCTTGAACTTGTTTGGATGTTAGTCGAGGTTCTTTATCCAACATCCGCACAATCTTGCGTTGAAATCTCTTGTCAATTTTTCTTTTCCGTCCACATCTAGGGAGGTTAGCCACAGTGCCATGGGCTTTAGCTTCTTGATAACACTGCGCACGGTAGACACAGGAACATTCAGGTTTTTGGAGATGGACTTGTAGCCTTGAGATTGTTCATGCTTCCTCACAATTTGGTTTCTCAAGTCCTCAGACAGTTCTTTGGCCTTCTTTCTTTTCTCCATGCTCAATGTGGTACACACAAGGACACAGGACAGAGGTTGAGTCAACTTTAATCCATGTCAACTGACTGCAAGTGTGATTTAGTTATTGCCAACACCTGTTAGGTGCCACAGGTAAGTTACAGGTGCTGTTAATTACACAAATTAGAGAAGCATCACATGATTTTTCGAACAGTGCCAATACTTTTGTCCACCCTCTTTTTTATGTTTGGTGTGGAATTAAATCCAATTTGGCTTTAGGACAATTCTTTTTGTGTTTTTTCATTTAAGACAAATTAAATGAAGATAATAATAACAAAGAATTTGTGTTTGCAATCATTTTCAAGAAGAAACTGAGTATTATCTGACAGAATTGCAGGGGTGTCAATACTTTTGGCCACAACTGTACAAATCTCCTTCCCTCCCAATATTCCCAGCTCTTCTTTTAATTAGTCAGCGTGGCGCAATGTCATTATTGCGGTGTCATACACACACGGTTTTGCGACAGCTGGCAACTGTAAAAAATAGCTTGGAATGTCGGGAGCTGAGGAGATTCGCACAGACCTACATCTTTGTACTTAAGAAATCCGAAGGCAAACAACACAATTTCTAATGGTCTCAAGAGGAATCCAACTGAAAAAAATTTGTCTAACCCTTTCATATCTCACACTTTATCATATATAATCTGTACCTATAGGCATTGGCTCAAATTAAAGCACATTTGACACAAAAGAGATAGAAAATGGGATTACATTTTAACCTCTGCACTGAAACTCATTTCCAGTGTTATGCTCATTACTACACCCTTGTACACATTTGCAAGGACATTTATGAACAGAAGAATTAAATTTAATAGTTATAACTATAAGGGCTGTATTACGTTAATTAGCCTGTGTTTCTTTTCTTCCAACAGTTATTCTGAGTAAAGTTCACTCATACACATACAATAGAAATATTTAACTAGCATCGGGGTAAAGGTCAATAGGATAATTAATATCGACGAAACATGTGCTGATAAAAAGTAACAGCAGTGAAGGCTTCTTTAATGTCAATTACTGGCCTCAACTGTAGCTGGCGGGATGTGTGTCTCATAATTAGACTAAAGGGGTATCTTATTCTGACAATGGAAAGATCAGAGTAGACATCAGTCATACTCATCACTTTAGTGATATTTCAAAAGCTTCCTAATATTCTTATTGAAGGGGTTGGCCATATAATCATTACGTTATCAAGTGTGTTAGGGACACACTTTTCTGGCACTTGCTGATAGAAACATATAACAGGTTCTCCTCCTTCCACTACATTTTCAACAGCCCTAGTATGGGGCCATTCTGTTCACTGTTATCCACCCCCACGCAGTGTCCACAGCCAATAGAATAACCACAGACAAGAGGTCTCGGGGATAACAGCTGCTTTACTTCAGCAGAACAGGGAGAAATAACAGGGAGTAAAGGTAAGAGTTCACGTGGGTAATCCACGGCCAATACAGTTCAGGATTGGATTCTGACACAGAATTGAGGTTCTGGAGCTTTAAGAACCTGTATTAGTTAGGAGTAGTACTTGCAGGTAATAAGAGAGTTCAGTCTATTAGTGGCCTAAAGGCAGAGAGGGAATATGTGGCAATATGTACAGACCTGAAATCCTGTATTCATTTTCTCAGCTTGTGACGGTACGTGCAGAAATATACTTGAAGTAAATAACAGATAATTTGCGATGAGGCGGGGGACCCTCGGTTTCCTCATCACGCAGAGCAATAGGTTCTTCTGTACACATTTAGTGCGACCTAATGCTGGAGAAGCATGCATTAATCCCGACAGCAGGGATCCAGGGTTAAAATAAAGGTTAATAGTCTTCAGCCATCTTGGCTGTAGAAGTCAGAGGAAGATCCAAGGCATTAAGCCTGGCTGTAAGTCTTGAGATGAAGAGAAAGATGAACCTCCAGTCTTGGAGCCTGGAGGGGGGTCAGGAGATCCCTCACATGAAGTCTGCTCTGGGGTACATCTTGAACCAGACTCCTCAGGGAACTTTCCAGAATCCTGTCTTGTCTCCACAGAGACTGGAGGTAGCTCCTCCCATTGAACCTTGGTGACAGGGTCACCGACCAATAGGATAACTCTCAATTCTTGTGTCAGACTTCACATTGTGAGATTAATATATAAATCTTGAATATATAAGATTTTTGAGTAATGTATTCATTTAAACCATATAACAGTAAAAGGATAACTTAGGGGTTAGTTGAGGTTTACAAAAGCTACTCACGGTCCAGGGTTACTTAAAGGGACAGACCCAGTCTGGACTGGGTCACTACATACTCCCCCTCTTAAGGTGAGCTGTCTTCGGCGATTGTGTGAGTAAAGGGCTACTAAGAAAGGAAGGCAAGGTTCATACAATGTTTAGTAATGACAATGTGAAAATATTCACACATGGAATAAATACAGTGGGGAAAAAAAGTATTTAGTCAGTCAGCAATAGTGCAAGTTCCACCACTTAAAAAGATGAGAGGCGTCTGTAATTTACAACATAGGTAGACCTCAACTATGGGAGACAAACTGAGAAAAAAAAAATCCAGAAAATCACATTGTCTGTTTTTTTTTTCATTTTATTTGCATATTATGGTGGAAAATAAGTATTTGGTCAGAAACAAAATTTCATCTCAATACTTTGTGATATATCCTTTGTTGGCAATGACAGAGGTCAAACGTTTTCTGTAAGTCTTCACAAGGTTGCCACACACTGTTGTTGGTATGTTGGCCCATTCCTCCATGCAGATCTCCTCTAGAGCAGTGATGTTTTTGGCTTTTCACTTGGCAACACGGACTTTCAACTCCCTCCAAAGGTTTTCTATAGGGTTGAGATCTGGAGACTGGCTAGGCCACTCCAGGACCTTGAAATGCTTCTTACAAAGCCACTCCTTCGTTGCCCTGGCGGTGTGCTTTGGATCATTGTCATGTTGAAAGACCCAGCCACGTTTCATCTTCAATGCCCTTGCTGATGGAAGGAGGTTTGCACTCAAAATCTCACGATACATGGCCCCATTCATTCTTTCATGTACCCGGATCAGTCGTCCTGGCCCCTTTGCAGAGAAACAGCCCCAAAGCATGATGTTTCCACCACCATGCTTTACAGTAGGTATGGTGTTTGATGGATGCAACTCAGTATTCTTTTTCCTCCAAACACGACAAGTTGTGTTTCTACCAAACAGTTCCAGTTTGGTTTCATCAGACCAGAGGACATTCTCCCAAAACTCCTCTGGATCATCCAAATGCTCTCTAGCAAACTTCAGACGGGCCCGGACATGTACAGGCTTAAGCAGTGGGACACGTCTGGCACTGCAGGATCCGAGTCCATGGTGGCATAGTGTGTTACTTATGGTAGGCCTTGTTACATTGGTCCCAGCTCTCTGCAGTTCATTCACTAGGTCCCCCCGCGTGGTTTTGGGATTTTTGCTCACCGTTCTTGTGATCATTCTGACCCCACGGGGTGGGATTTTGCGTGGAGCACCAGATCGAGGGAGATTATCAGTGGTCTTGTATGTCTTCCATTTTCTAATTATTGCTCCCACAGTTGATTTCTTCACTCCAAGCTGGTTGGCTATTGCAGATTCAGTCTTCCCAGCCTGGTGCAGGGCTACAATTTTGTTTCTGGTGTCCTTTGACAGCTCTTTGGTCTTCATCATAGTGGAGTTTGGAGTCAGACTGTTTGAGGGTGTGCACAGGTGTCTTTTTATACTGATAACAAGTTTAAACAGGTGCCATTACTACAGGTAATGAGTGGAGGAAAGAGGAGACTCTTAAAGAAGAAGTTACAGGTCTGTGAGAGCCAGAAATCTTGATTGCTTGTTTCTGACCAAATACTTATTTTCCACCATAATATGCAAATAAAATGAAAAAAAAACAGACAATGTGATTTTCTGGATTTTTTTTTTCTCAGTTTGTCTCCCATAGTTGAGGTCTACCTATGATATAAATTACAGACGCCTCTCATCTTTTTAAGTGGTGGAACTTGCACTATTGCTGACTGACTAAATACTTTTTTTCCCCACTGTAACTGTAAAACATGATAGTGGTGGTGCCAATGTGGAATAGAGTGTCTTTCCGCAATATACTATCGTCCATATGAAAGGCTCCGGAGTGGCACTTTTAGAGGCAAAAGAGAGAAAAAAAGCATATATCTAGTCCATGATGGTAGATGATATAATACAAATAACAAACAAGGTGCTTGGTATTACCCAGGTACGGAGACTTGAACATTACTTACCTGACTAACTAAATAAGTACAAGTAGATATACACTTGAAGAATATGGTTCTGTAGTTTCTTATTTATATAAACCAGCTACACTTGTGGTGGGAGTGGCTTTTATAGCATCTGCCCCAGAACTTCAGAGCGATAAGAAAGGAGATTGGGTTTATTAAAGCTCTTCAGTTTCTTATCAAGCCCAATATAAGAAATTTTATATACTTTTCGTAGAAAAGTGGACTCTATAATAAATCAGCAATGTACCTTTAAGAGCAAAGCAGACAGAATTCTGTACAAAGTGCATCAGGCTGTTTTTGCTTTTTTTTTCAACCTGGGTCTGCAGTCATATTAACCCTTTTTGCTTTTATGGATTAACAATTGAGTTTCAAAACATACCCTAAACTATTTCTCTGTATCATCTAACACACAATAACACCTACTTTATGCCCAATTATTTATATCCAACCATAGTAACTTTATTTTATAACCTGTCCAGTCTCTTATTGAAGAAGGCACTGAAATAACATGGCCGGATGCTGGGGTGCATAGCCAGCCTTTGTGGCTGCGTCGGGTCTCGGTGGATGAGTGAGTGCTGGACGTTTCCCCTGCCGCTGGTTGCAGGGCTGTGACTTTCTGTACAGACCCTTGGTCCTGCATCTGAGTCATCATGTGCCTGGCTGGAGGATTTGTCATCCCCACCTGCTGAGAGGGCAGCACAAACTCCTTGTTTTCAGTTCCAGCAGTGTGCAGCTCTGCAGGTGGGGGCATGTGGGCAGATCAAACTACAGCAGCTCCAGGCTTATCAGCCATAGTTTATGCAAGCAAATTGGAAGATGTCCTCTGGTCAGTAGAAACAATAGAGGTTGCTTTAGGGCCCAGGGTGAATTCTGTCAGGATGAGGTTAACCTTCTGTTCACTGTCTGTTCTTTGCAGACACATTCTGAGATAAAATCCAAAGACACTTTTTTTTCCTTCACTGCACTGACCTCTCTGCAGCAGTCCTGCCTACTGGGGGCAGACTTACAACTCTTCACTGAGGAGAGGCAGCACCTCCTGGCAGGAGTGACAGAAGGCCAACGAAGAGTCTATGCAAGTGGGAGGGGGCAATTTTGGTGCCATTTCCGAGGCTCCGCCCACAATGGGATAACTCAGCATATGCTTAGCTGAACTCATGGATCCCTCAGACAATGGGGGCCATCTTTGTAATATTTTAGAATACAGTTCAACATATAATTTTACAGTCTTTTAGAATGAAAGGCTTCCTCTCTTGAATAAAGCACTGCTGTGGATGAAAATATGCACTTAGCTTTACTCCACAGGCAGATACAGGCAGCAGTAGCATATAACAGGAAACAGTCTTTAGAATACATTGGCAAGATACGGTTAATAAGCACTTCTGAGCCTTATAGTGCCACAATAGTAGAAAGGCACAGAGGAATATATCCTGCTCGTGACGCCACTTTTGTTTGCAACAGCCCTGGTATGGGGCCATTCCGTTCACTGTTATCCATCCCCCACGCAGTGTCCACAGCTAATAAGATAACCACAGACAACAGATCTCGGGGATAGCAGCTGCTTTACTTCAGCAGAACGGGGAGAAATAACATGGAGTAAAGGTAACCGTTCACATGGGTAATCCACGGCCAATACAGTTCAGGATTGTATTCTGACACAGAATTGAGGTTCTGGAGCTTTAAGAACCTGTATTAGTTAGGAGCTTTACTTGCAGGTAATAATAAGAGAGTTCAGTCTATTGGTGACATAAAGGCAGAGAGGGAATATATGGCAATATTTACAGACATGAAATCCTGCATTCATGTTCTCAGCTTGTCACGGTACGTGCATAAATATACTTGAAGTAAATAACAGATAATTTGCGGTGAGGCGGGGAACCCTTGATTTCCTCAACATGCAGAGGAATAGGTTCTTCTGTACACATTTAGTGCGACCTAATGCTGGAGAAGCATGCAATAAACAGGACAGCGGGCATCCAGTGTTAAATAAAAGGTTAAAAGTCTTCAGCCATCTTGGCTGTAGAAGTCAGGGGAAGATCCAAGGCATTAAGCCTGGCTGTAAGTCTTGAGAAGAATAGAAAGATGAACCTCCAGGCTTGGAGCCTGGAGGGGGTCAGGAGACCCCTCACGTGAAGGTCTACTCTGGGTTACATCTTGAATCAGACTCCTCAGGGAACTTTCCAGAATCCTGCCTTGTCTCCACAGAGACTGGAGGTAGCTCCTCCCATTGAATCTTGGTGACAGGGTCACCGACCAATAGGATAACTCTCAATTCTTGTCTCAGACTTCACATTGTGAGATTAATATATAAATCTTGAATATATGAGATTAGTGAGTAATGGCTTCATTTAAACCATATCAGTAAAAGGATAACTTAGGGTTGTTGATGTGTACAAAAGCTACTCACGGTCCAGGGTTACTTAAAGGGACATACCCAGTCTGGACGGGTCACTACACATTCTCAAACCTTTGTGAGTGTTATCATCCAAAATGAATGAACCGATGTTTCTCTGAAGTGTCATTCTAGTTGTCTCCATTTTTTTCTCATCCTTTTTTTCACTTAAAGAGAACATGTCACCAAATTGCAGTCCAATCTGACACCATGTTACAGAGCAGACTGATATATTTTTTTGTGAGAAAAGGCTAATTATAACCCGTGATTTATTCATTTAAACGTCTGCTCTTTGTTGGGTTTTCAATCCAGTGGGAGGTCCTATCAACAGCTTCATACAGAGAGAGCTGTCAGTCACTGATGGGACCACCCACTGGATTGAAAACCCAACAAAGAGCAGAACATTAAATGACTAAAACTCAATTCATACTGAATATTTTCTCACAATATTATATATCAATCTCCTCAGTCCCCCCCTGCTCTATAACATGGTGCCTGCAGATTGGACTCTATTTTCATGGTGATAGGTTCCCTTTAAGCAAGTAGACTCTCACAACTTTTTTATCCATTGACCCTTAGCAATGGATCCGTTAAAAAGGGGCAAAACTCGGATGGCACTCTGAAGAACTAAAGTATACCTTTTGTTCCATATTGGTTTAACACAGATCCCCATTAACTTTAATGGTTAAGAATAAGACATGCTCTGAATCTCATGGACCAGAGACACAGATTGTTTTTTTTAAGCTGATTAATGATGGGGCGTGCTAGAGTCAGATGCTCCTAATTTATTAAACTAACATTCCAGCATTTGGGGTTTTTTTCAGCTCTGGAGTGATGCTTCTAATCTAAGGTTCCTGACCATAATCTTAAACTTACCCGCTACCATCTTCACCATTTAAGAGTGTCGTTAAAATCCACACGACACCGTCTTGTGACTTCTGACTGGCTGGAAATCAGAAGTAATTGTCACCAGCTCTCAATGCAGGTCTATTATGAAAGACAGAATGTGGCTCTTATAAATTTGCATTGAAAAGTCATCTCCAGCTCATTAGAATAAATACTAGAGCGATCTGGCAGGTCACAAACTGCTGGAGATCGACCGCAGAGATCAAAAGTGAAGATGTATAGTGAGTATGTATAAATCTAGGTGCTGGAACCTTAGATTAGAAACACCACTCCAATAAAACAAAGTGATGCTTTAAAAATGAATCTGACGTGTTTGACAAGTAGTGTAAACCTCAGTGTGTCCCTTGCCACAAATCCTACTCCACTCAAGGACTGCCATAAGATTTGTGGCTTAGAAAACGCCACAGCTCTTCATAAATTTGATGATGAGGGGTTGCTAAATCCTCTTCTTACACCCGCTCTTCGCATTTTGTCGGAGCTGGGTACAAATGGTGCAACAGTGCTAAAATTTGCATAAAAGCTTTGATAAATCAGACCATAAATGTCCAAACACTTTAATCGGATCTGGAGTTACAACATAATCTTACATTGTAAATCTGTTTTTTTATTTGTTCTCATTTAAATGGAGTTAATAGTAAATATTTCTCTATTACTTTACGGACGAGTGAAAATCCTAAATATGAATATTCTGTGATGTTCCACTTCTAACTTACACTTATGAGCGCCTGTTCCTGTCCATAGAGTAGAACTCCTCTCTGTAAAGATTTCCATAATCTGCTGAAACTCATGCTGGTGCAGATAGGATGAACCTCGCAGTTCTTTGTTCATAGACATTTATATTTCTCAGGCACTGAAATTTCTGGCGCTTCCCATTCTTTGATTAGTTTTGATGGTACAGCATACTAACGCTTTCCTGATGCCTGCAGAGTAGCTAACTTTTATATCCACAGCATTCAATTTATCAGAGAGTATCTTCCCACAGAAAAAAGAACCAACTGTTTTTTTTACAACCAGGTTAGAAACACTTATTAAAGTCCTTCAATTATTTTTTTAAGAACTTGTATTACTAACACTAATTATTAAAAACTGAAGTCAAAATGCAAGTGGTAAAATGATAAATGATTGTGTGTGTTGTATTCTTTCATTAAAAGACTTTATTCTTAGGGGCCCGTTACACATAGTGATATCGCTAGCAATATCGCTGTAACGTCACCGATTTTGTGACGTAGCAGCGATATTGCTAGCGATATCGCTACATGTGATACTTACCTCCGACCGGCTCCCCTGCTGCTCATTGCTGGTTGCGCGAGAACATCCAGGACCATTTCGCGTCGGGCGCTTCCTGCTAGGCTTCCTGTGGCGCCGATGAGCGACGCGTGGACGCGGGCGGGAGGACGTCAGGATCGCCGCGTCTGACAGGTAAGTAGCGACCCCTGACCCCTGCTATGTCGCTGGTGAGATCTGCCTGTGTGGCAGCTCACTAGCGACCACTTAGCAATGCACCAGCGATCCATATCGTTGTCGGGATCACTGGTGCAACGCTAAGTGTAATGGTACCCTTACTGTGTGTGTGTGTGTGTGTGTGTGCTTATTTAACCCTTTATTTACTATAGGATTAGTAATGGATAGGTGTCTTATTGACGCCTCTCCTTACTAATCTGGGCTTAATGTCACCTTACCATAGAAAGGTGGCATTAACCCTTTCTTACCCCACTTGCAATCGCTACAGGGCAAATGGGAAGAACCGGTCAAAGCTCCAGAATAGGCGCATCTAATAGATGCACCTTTTCTTGGCAGCTGGGGGCTGCTGTTTTTAGGCTGGGGGGGCAAGATCAATGGCCCCTTACCAGCCTGAGAATATCAGACCTCAGCTGTCAGCTTTAATCAGGTTGGTTGTCAAAAATAGGGGGGACACCATGCTGGTTTTTTAAATTATTTATTTAAATAATTTAAAAAAACAGCGTGGCAGAGCAGGAGAGAAGAATCACAGCCGCGATAAGCACCAGGGGTCGGGAACAGCACTTACTGTAGCTCCAGTGTTAGACGTCGGATTCCTGCCCCTGCACAGGAGGAATCTCGAGCCTTGCCTTCTGCAGTCTCCCATTCAGTCCCAGCCACAGAGGAGCCTACAAGCAAAGATGTCATTCCCAGCGTCTTGCTTAGGCTAGTGCTGTCAGGCTGGTTGCTGCTGCCACCTCTGGGTCAGCTTTGGCAATCCGCACTAGCAGCAGCGAGCAGCTCCAGAGGCTAAGTCCTTTTTGCAGCCTTCTGAGCATACCCGTGCGATGACCTCTCATTGGAGGTTGGGGGGGTCACACGCTCAGGTCCTCAAGCAGCTCTGATTGGGCCATCAGGAAGGTCACAGAAGGCTGCGCCCATAAAAGGATCGCAAAGCCGTGCACTAGTATAGTCTGTAATTTGTAGTGTTATGTGTGATGATGGATGCTTGAGAACCGCTGACTGACTCATTATGAAACCCCTTCCCTCTGATACGCATGTCAGTAGGGTTGAGAGCTTTGAGTCAGCGCCGAGTAGTGGCACTGCCTAGCGCTGCAGTGCTCCCAGCTCCTATCACATGTTGGCACCAGTATGCACCACACTACATTAGGCACAATGGTACCGCACGTTCAGCAGCATCAGTCATAGTGGCACCGTGCACCATTAATGCACTTTCCAGACCAAAGCTTAGGCTGGTTAGTGGTGTCCGCCAGAGCTGCACTGTACGTACTTCATGCGGTATTCATCTATTAGCTGCACCATGTGACTGTTAACAGGGCAAAGCATTCAGTAAGGGTCTCTCCCTGGCGTCCGAACACTAGTGGGTCTAGAGGGACTCTATCCCCGTGTCCTTGGGGCAGGGTCCTGTGACCAAAACACTAGCATTCACTCTGCGGTATCGAGGCCCTGTGAAGCAACAGGGTCCGCTTCCTATTCGCCGGGTGAAGCTAACCCGTGTGTGTTTGCTATACCGCCAGTTTCTGTCCGCCATTACTGAGCAGCAGTCTACCATCTCTGCACGGTGGTCTCCGGGCTGCAAATGCACCTCATTACCATATTTTATTATTTGGTGCGATCCGCCAGCCCTAACATCCGGTACAAGTTTTTCCGGTACCGGAATTATCTGGACATGTGAAACTGGTCTAAAACGCACTGCAAATACTCAAAGGAAAATTACTGATCATGAACACAGCACTTCAGAATTCTCATTGAATTAGTTGGCGTAAGGATTCCCTAGCATTTTTGGTTCCATTCCGCATAGAAAAACCACAGCGAAAATGCACCATATTCACACAGCCTAAGGATTCAGAACTCAGAATGTTATTTGTACAAAGTAATCATAAAGGTTTTTCAATCCAGCAAATCGAATTCACAGTAAAAAAAAAAATATTGTGACATCATTAAGATAATAGCATGTTTATAGAAAAAAATGTGACTCGTTTCGAGTCCGAATGACTCTCAGTCGTCCATAAAGTTGTTATGCTATGTTATCTGTAATTTAATCCCCCACTGTCTAATGATAATGAGATGACTTTTTTCATCCTGTACCAGCCTATGTAGATGGAAAGATGGAAAATGAGACTCATACAAAGAAAAATGTCAGTTCATGTAACAGCGCCTAGAATGAAAACTGATATATTTTGAGACACATTTTTTATCAATAGTAGCAAAAAATATAAAACAAGACCCATAACTTTTTTTTTTAAAGAACAGTAAGGCTAAGTGCATACTGCATCCATGTGATTAGTCTACCGCACACGTCAGAAGATTTTCCCGATGTATACTGTAACATTGCCATAGGTGACCATTTACTAGACATAGCGCAAAAGTTTGTATCTTTGGCCTCTGTTTGGCAGGTATATGCTTCCTTGCTGTTTAACAGTATAGAAAAGCCAGTAGTCTGCAATTTCCCATGCAGAAGGTTATTGGAAATAAATGTATACCATGTAGAATATATTTCTTTACAATGGATATCTGTGGTACACAGATGCCATAGTATACACACATGGTCAAAATTGTTGGTACCCCTCATTTAATGACAGAAAAACACACAATGGTGACAGAAATAAACTGAATCTGACAAAAGTAATAAAAAATCAAAAATCTATGAAAATGAACAAATGAAAATCAAACATTGCTTTTCAACCATGCTTCCACAGAATTTAAAAAAAAATAAAACTCATAAAATAGGCCTGGACAGAAAAGATGGCACCCATGAATATAATGTGACAAAAGGAACATGTTAAATCAAGGTGTGTCCACTAAATAGCATCAAAGGTGTCTACATCGGGCGCCTATCTCCTGAATGGATGCATGTGACAATGGCCAAAAATAGGTATGAGTGGACCTGTGGAAGTTCGGGTTCTGGTACCCGACCAAACTTTAGTCCAAAATTTGATTTGGGTACCAGAACTGTACCCGAACTTGAACTCCAACTTGAACTTAAACTCCAACTTGCACTCTTGAAATCAATTGGAACCCAAATTTTAGAGCTGAAAAATATCTCCCTTTTTTCCTTCTCCCCCTCCCCCTTTGTCCCCTCCCTCTTTTTCTTTCTTCTCCCGAACTGTAAAACAGTTTTCCAATGTCAAGGTTTGGAGTTCAGCACTGGACACTAGGTGTCCGGTATGAACCAGGAACTTTACAGTTTGGGTTCGCTCATTTCTAGCCACAAACTTAATGCATACCTAACCTTAATTAGGTGAAAAGATACAAGACTGTTAACTAATGTTACGAAACTTATTCTTCAAAACCACACTTGGAAATCTGTCAAAATAATAATAATAATAATAGACCCACTACTTATTACTTTTGTTTTCCTACTTTAGTATTTTATTATTTTTACTTTTATAGTGCCTTTAGTTCTCCATGTTTTGGTTTTACTCATTTCTTAATGATTAGCCATTACTTGTCAATTACATTGTACTCTGCCATTCCATACTGATTTTGTGCTAAAATTGCATGACATATGGTTTACAAACCTAGCATGATGTGTTGGGGTTAAGTTGCTTGCTTATAATGTGGTAATTCATCTAACAGGCCCTTTGGGATCATTATAAGGTAGCACAAACTTTCCCCCCTCTAGATACGGCAATCAGATTTGTTCTCTAGATTAACATTCTATCTCCAGAATACTTGACCTGTTATATTTCTTTCAACTAGAGCATCCAGGCCAAATTTGAACCTTTTTTTAAAGAATCAACCATTCCAACATGCTGAGGCAAAATATTTCAGAGTTTCACTGCTCTAACCATAAAGAATTGCTGCCTGTGATGATTAAACTTTCTTGCTTCCAAACATAGAGAATGACCACTTGGTATTGTTACAGGGCTATGTGTAAATTAATTAGAAATATCTCTTTACAGTCCGTTCATATATTGGCACATTATAATAAGATTGATAAGATCTCCCCTAAGACTTTAGGGTGTTTTCGGATATATTTTTGTAAACTTCAACTGTCATTGTAAGCAGATGTAAATTTCAAATTTTGGCATATATTTGGCGTATATTTTGAAAAACATATTCACTGGCTTTGCCAAATTTTTCTGAACAATTTGATTCTCTGCAAATAAATTCATGAATATCTAAATACTGGAAATGCTCGACTTTGTCATTGACTTCCATTATGCTCGCAACTCTGAGTGACCGATGTGTTCAATTCAAATACCAAGCTCTCGAGCATTTCAATACTCGATCAGCACTGGAGACAACTCTTCAATATGTCGCACATTGTTTTTCTGATTACTGGGAATGACAGAATAATAATAAAATGTACTCATAAATAATTCTATTTGTTCATGTTGCAGCGTGGTTACGTTTTCCTGTTGTGTTTTTAGGATATTGTGGTGATCGCGTAAGATTTTTGCATTCGTTATCATCATTGCTAAAAAAAATATTTTAATTAAAATTGTGGGAAACATAATATGGCTAGTTTCACACTAGCGTTTTGGAGCGCAGCGACGGCCTGCGCACGGCCGCTGCTAACCCCCGCCCCTGCCGCGCCTCCGCCGGTAGCTCCGCCTACCGGCGCATTACGCTGCATGCATCCTGCGTCCCCTATCTTTATCACTGGGGCGCAGGCCGTGAACAGTATGCGCCTTTTTGATGGTGCGCCGAGCGCAACCAAACTGCAGCAGGTTGCGTTTGGCGCGGGTCGGCGCACCGTCAAAAGGACGCATGCGCCGCCAAACGCATACTGCGCACGGCCTGCGCCCCAGTGATAAAGATAGGGGACGCAGGATGCATGCAGCATCTTGCGCCGGTAGGCGGAGCTACCGGCGGAGGTGCGGCAGGGGGCGGGGCTTAGCGGCGGCCGTGCGCAGGCCGTCGCTGCGCTCCAAAGCGCTAGTGTGAAACTAGCCTTAGATAGCATAAAAAAAGTTGGCAGACTTTACACGATATGCATATTCCCCCCACACCCCCTTATTTCACATTTTTTCTCATATTTTTCCCCATTCTCACCTTACCTTTCTTATTATAATGTAAATCAATAAAAATATTTGAAAACCATATGGTAATGCCGCTTATAAACAATATAAAGTACTTACTAGTATAATCTCCTACATGAGGACGTGGCTTTGCGTTTGCCTAAAGAACGCATTGTCTTGGACTGCCTGTCGGTGCTGTAACAAAAAAAGTATAGTAAACACTTACTAAAAGCACAAAAAGAGCCGTCACTTTCTAAAATTTAAAAATTCGAAGCACAATTTATTTAAAAAAAAAAAACTTAAGCTATTTATAATCTTTTTCATTCTGCTGGTACTGGAATTCACTGCAGATTTCCCAGCAAATTGATTTGCATCATCTCTGGTACTCATATCATTTTCTCCCATTCACGCTGTAGTTATTTCTTTTTCAAAAACTGAAGGAGACGAACTGCCTGAAATTTTTTCAGTGCCATCAATCAGTAGAACACAAAGATATAGATGGAAAAGCTTGTGTTCTGTTTTTCGTCTATTTTTAGCGGATTCCATAGACCTGAATGAATAATTTTAATTCACAAAAACAAAGAAAATAGGACATTCAAATGCAAATCACCATGTAAACCTGGATCTATTGTATGAACAGTAAATTAAACTATGGAAAACTATTTCCTTATGGGTCTAATTTTAGTCAAATTTTAGTCAAAAAAAAAAAAAAAAACCCTGGTGTGCTGACCCCAGCTGCCAAATTATCCTCAACCAGTTCCCACAATCCATCTCTTCAGACCCTGCAGTCTGGACTATAAATTTAGAACCATCCATAGGGGTGCACGCATGTGGGGGTGCACGCATCACAGAAGCAAAGCGTCACGAAGATAAGCGTCGGGATACAGCAGTTATTACATGGCAGTTAGTCAGGACAGGAGTCAGGTAACCCACACTCTGCTGTCCCTTTTAACCATGTGCTTTATTCCTATCCTCCTATGTTCTCTTGCAATCCACTTTCACCGACCAATCCCCCCTCCATCACGACTCATATACATCAGCTCCTCTCTCTTTGCTTCTCCCATGTACAGCTCCCATGCACTTCTCACCTTCTTAAAAAGCCTCAGCCCATCTTGCCCAAACACACTGCACATAAAATCTTCATACAATTCCAAAAACTACTTGCTCTTTATCTTCCTGCTCCTACTGATTTCAGGGGACATCTCCCCCAACCCCGGTCCACCATCCCCCAACCTCAACCCCTACCCTACCTCACATCGAAACCTTAATAATCTTACTAATATCACTTGCACTCCTTCATCTCCTTCTTTCAATTGTGCCCTTTGGAATCCACGGTCTGTATGCAACAAGCTTCCTTTCCTACACAATTACTTTCTGAAAAACTCTCTGAATTTGTTGGCCCTCACGGAAACCTGGATTCAGGATTCTGACACTGTCTCTCCTGCTGCCATTTCCCATGGTGGCTTACAATTCTCCCATTCCCCGAGACCGACAAATAGACCTGGTGGTGGAGTCGGCATACTCCTGTCCCCACAATGCACTTTCCAGGTCATCCCCTCAGTTCCATCACTCTCATTCCCTTCTTTTGAAGTCCACACCATCAGGCTCTTTCGTCCCCTCTCCCTCAGAGTAGCGGTCATATACCGGCCCCCAGGCTCACCCACCCACTTCCTGGACCATTTCTCTGCCTGGCTGCCGCACTTCATGTCCTCAGAACTACCAACCCTTATCCTGGGAGACTTCAACATCCCCATTAACAGCCCCACTTCCACATCTGCATCCCAGCTTCTATCACTAACCACTTCTCTAGGCTTCTCTCAGCTCTCAACCTCTGAAACACACAAAGACGGTAACACCCTGGACCTGGTTTTCGCCCGGCTCTGCTCAATCTCCTACCTAGATAACTCACCGCTTCCCCTCTCTGACCACAACATTCTCTCCTTTACACTCACAAATCCTCGCTCACCCCAGCACCCTCCTACCTACCATTCAGTCAGAAATCTACAAGCCATTAACCCTCATACACTTTCAGACTCCCTACACTCATCATTGTCCCCAATCTCTTCTTTGTCCTGTCCTGATCTGGCTGTACATCACTTCAATGACACTCTTAGAAGCACCCTTGACCAAGTAGCTCCCCTCACCCTCAGAACCTCCAAACACAGAGTGAAACAGCCCTGGCTCACATCGCAAACCCGATTTCTCCAGCGATGCTCTAGGTGTGCTGAACGCTTATGGAGGAAAACACACACACCAGAAGACTTCATACACTTCAAATTTATGTTAAGGACATATAACTCTGCCCTTCACCTCGCCAAACAGACCTACTTCACCACCCTGATCTCCTCACTATCCAACAACCCCAAGAAACTTTTTGACACCTTTCACTCCCTCCTCAGGCCAAAAGCACAAGCCCCTATCACAGACATTTGCGCTGATGACCTGGCCTCCCACTTTATAGAGAAAATAGACAATATCCGTCAGGAAATCCGCTCCCAATCACCAAGTTCAGTGACTCCCATCCCTCCCTGCATTTCCCCTGGCTCACTCTCCACATTTGCTCCCATCACAGAAGAAGAAGTCTCCAGGCTCCTCTCCTCTTCTCGTCCAACTACATGCACAACCGACCCCATTCCCTCACATCTCCTCCAGTCTCTCTCCCCAGTCGTCACAACTCACCTAACTACAATCTTTAATCTCTCCCTCTCCTCTGGCATTTTCCCCTCCTCCTTCAAACACTCTATCATTACTCCATTACTAAAGAAACCCACCCTTGACCCATCCTGCACAAACAACTACAGACCAGTCTCCAATCTCCCCTTCATCTCTAAACTCTTGGAGCGCCTGATATACTCACGCCTTACCCGTTACCTCTCCACTCACTCCCTCCTAGACCCTTCACAGTCCGGTTTCCGCCCCCTACATTCGACAGAAACTGCACTCAAAGTGACCAATGACCTTCTGACAGCAAAATGTAATGGTGACCATTCTCTGCTCATTCTTCTCGACCTTTCTGCAGCTTTCGACACTGTTGACCATCCTCTCCTACTCTCTAGGCTCCAGTCACTAGGCATTAAGGACACTGCTCTTTCCTGGTTCTCCTCCTATCTTTCCGACCGCTCCTTCAGTGTTCTGTTTTCTGGCTCCACTTCATCTCCTCTTCCTCTCACTGTTGGGGTACCTCAGGGCTCAGTCCTTGGCCCCCTTCTCTTCTCTCTCTACACAGCCCCAATTGGACAGACCATCAGCAGATTTGGCTTTCAGTACCATCTTTATGCTGATGACACACAACTGTACACATCATCCCCTGACCTTACCTCCGCTGTACTACAGAACGCCACTGACTGTCTGTCTGCAGTCTCCAACATCATGTCTGCTCTCTATCTGAAACTCAACCTCTCCAAAACTGAACTTCTTCTGCTCCCACCATCTACTAACCTCCCTAAATCTGACATTTCCCTCTCTGTGGGTGGCACCATAATAACACCCCGACAGCAGGTGCGCTGTCTGGGTGTTATGTTCGACTCCGATCTCTCCTTCACCTCCCATATACAATCTCTTGCCCGCTCATGCCGCTTACACCTAAAGAACATCTCTAGAATCCGCCCTTTTCTCACCATGGAAACAACAAAAACTCTCACTGTCGCCCTGATCCACTCCCGCCTAGACTACTGTAATGCTCTATTAATTGGCCTCCCTCTCACTCGACTCTCCCCTCTCCAGTCTATCCTTAATGCAGCAGCCAGGGTTGTCCATCTGGCTAATCGTTTCTCAGACGCGTCCGCTCTTCGCCAGTCGTTACACTGGCTGCCAATTCATTACAGGGTACAATTCAAAGTACTTGTTCTCACCCACAAAGCTCTCCACAGTGCGGCACCCCCTTACATCTCCTCCCTCATTTCTGTCTATCGGCCTAACCGACCGCTGCGCTCTGCAAATGACTTTCGACTAACCTCTGCCCTAATCCGTACCTCCCACTCCTGACTCAAAGACTTCTCCCGTGCTGCGCCAATCCTCTGGAATGCTCTACCCCAAAATATTAGGACCATCCACAATTTGCATAGTTTTAGGCGCTCGCTCAAAACACATTTGTTCAGAGCGGCCTATCACATTCAGTAATCAAAGTCATGTTTGTGTGTGTGTAGCCCATTCACTATCTCCATCTAACCCCCACCCCCTGAAGATGGCTGGACCGTCATTGTAAATACATCATTGTAAATACAAACCTGTGCTTTGTATCCCCCCCACCTCATTGTAGATTGTAAGCTCCACGAGCAGGGTCGTCTTATTTCGCTTTAATTATTGTATTGTTAACGTTGTTACTTATGACTGTTGTGTTTGAAACTGTTCAACTGTAAAGCGCTGCGGAATATGTTGGCGCTATATAAATAAAGATTATTATTATTATTATTATTATTAAATAGTATTAGCCTGTATGTCCAAATGGCAGCTGTGCTGTTCACATTTGTATAATATCCACTTCTGTTTGCTGTCCTGCACACTCAGACATGTTGATTCTTTGCAAACCTCTTTGATTTTAATGGACTTTGGCATATCTGTCTCTGAGTATAGAGTAAGAGATGAAAATGACCTTTTTTATGTTACCTTGCTACCTGCAAGAAAAAAAATTGAACTTTGCCTGTTTATTGTATATTGAACTTTCCAGAGCAAACAATCATACATAGGCAATTGTACACAGCGGTTGAAAAAACATCATTGTTTCTCATAGATGATAGAAACATAACCCATCCTTATTGTAAAAATAAGAATACCATAACATTTTTGTGCAAGAATAACATAGCAGTGTAGGAAATAATAAAAATAATATTTTTTGTTTCTATAGAGCCAAAATATTCTGCAGCACTTTACATATCAGAGGGGACTTGTACAGGCAATAAAGACATAACAGAAAAACACATAATTCAGATACCAAGATGAATGAGAGACCTACACGTAACCTTACAATCTATGAAATTTCCCATAAATATATCCATTTAAAAAAATGCTTATTAATAATAGTAACAAAGTAACATAGTTTTGAAGGCTGAAGGAAGACCTTATGTCCATCTAGCTCAGCCTTTTGTTAGTGCAGCTGTTCTGCATTGTTGATCCTGGGGAAGGCAAAAAACTCACAGAGTAGAAGCCAATTTTCTCCATAGGGAAAAAAATTCCTTCCCCTAAGCTGGGTCAACCATCTACCTATAATATTATGTTATTTGTAACCTTCTATACTGTTACTCACAAGAAAAGCATCCATTCCTTTCTTAAATTCATTCAGTGAGTTGGCCATCACCACTTCCTCAGGAAGAGAATTCCAGAGCCTCACTGCTCTTACCGTGAAGAACCCTCTTCTATGCTGGTGCAGAAATTGTCTTTCCTCCAAACGAAGAGAATGCCGTCTTATTCTTGTCACAGTCCTTGGTGCAAACAGTTCATTGGAGAGATCTCTGTATTGCCCTCTGATATACTTGTACATATATATTAGGTCTCCCCTAAGTCTTCTCTTTTCTAGAGAAAATAGACCTAATTTTGATAACCTTTCTGGGTATTGTAGTGAACCAACTCCATTTATCATTTTAGTAACCCGCCTTTGAACCCTTTCAAGTTCAGTAATGTCTTTCTTGAGCACCGATGTCCAAAATTGCACACAATACTCCAAGTGTGGTCTGACGAGTGATTTGTACAGAGGGAGAATTATGTTTTCATCTCGTGTCCTCACACCTCTTCTAATGCATCCCATGACCCTATTTGCTTTGGTGGCAGCTGCCTGACACTGGGCACTCCAATTTCTTATTGACTAAGATGCCTAAGTCTTTTTCCATGTCTGATTTCCCCAGCAGTTTCCCATTTAGTAAGTAATTGCAGCATCTGTTTCTCCTTCCCAGGTGCATAACCTTACACTTATCTGTGTTAAACCTCATTTGCCATTTTTCAGCCCAATTCTCCAATTTACTCAAATCTGTCTGTATTTGCAAACTGTCCTCCTTTGTGTTAACTACCTTACATAGTTTTTTATCATCTGCAAATACAGATATTTTACTGTGTAAGCCATCCACTAGATCATTAATAAATATATTAAATAGTAGGGGGCCCAATACAGAACCCTGTGGTACCCCACTAGTAACCCTGGCCCAATCTGAGTATGCCCAATTAATAACCACTCTTTGTTTTCTATCACTAAGCCAGCTACCTACCCATCTACACACATTTTCCCCTAACCCAAGCTTTCTCATCTTACTTACCAATCTTTTATGTGGGACAGTATCAAATGCTTTAGAGAAGTTGAGATAAATGACATCCAATGATTCTCCTTGGTCCATTTGAGAGCTTACATCCTCATAGAAGCTGATCAGGTTAGTTTGACAGGAACGATCCTTCATAAATCCATGTTGATATGGAGTTAAACATTTATTAACATTGAGATATTCCATAATGGTATCCCTTAGAAACCCTTCAAAAATTTTACCCACAACAGATGTTAAGCTTACCGGCCTATAGTTTCCAGGTTCCCTTTTACACCCCTTTTTGAATATTGGTACCACATTTGCTTGCCGCCAATCAAAAGGAACAGTCCCTGTTTCTATAGAGTCTTTAAATATAAGGAATAGAGGCCTGTCTATCACATTACTTAACTCCCTTAATACCCGAGGGTGAATGCCATCAGGGCCTGGTGATTTGTCAATTTTAATCTTACTAAGGCTGTTCTGCACTTTTTCCTGGGTTAGGCAGGTAATACTTAATGGGGAGTTTACATTATCACTCTGCATTTCCCCTAGAAAATCCTTTTCCTGTGTGAAGACTGTTGAGAAAAAAGTATTTAAAACATTTGCTTTTCCCACATCGCTCTCTATGATTTCACCCTCATTGTTCTTTAAAGGGCCGACACCATCAATTTTAATCATTTTACTGTTTATATAATTAAAGAATAGTTTGGGGTTTGTTTTACTTTCCTTAGCAATGAGTCTCTCAGTTTCCACTTTTGCTAAATGTATTTGTTTTTTACACATTTTAGTTTTTTCTCTATAACTTTTTAATGCTTCTTCATTGCCTTCTTGTTTTAGCTTCTTAAATGCCTTGTTCTTGTCATTTATTGCCCTTTTTACATCCTTATTTAGCCACATTGGTGTTCTTCTGTTCCTAGCCCTTTTATTTCTGTAAGGTATGGCTAGCTCGCAGTGGGTGTGTAAAACTGATTTAAATATTTCCCATTTATTTTCTGTGCTCCTATTTTTGAGGACATTGTCCCAATCAATTCGGCGAAGGTCCTCTCTAAGCTGATCAAACTTTTCTTTCTTGAAATTCAGCGTTTTTGTAACCCCCTTCCAGGGCACCTTACTGAAGGACAAGTGGAATTGTATTACGAAGGGCACCTGAAAACTTCGAGGCCCACCCATGAAATCTTTTTTGCATGGTCTTGTTTTGCAATGCAACATGTTATTTAGTTAGTTAAATGGTCTCATGAGCAATCTGGTTTTATTTTGATTTTTTTTGTTTCCGTTACAGCATTTTAAAGTTGGGTCGCAAGGCTGAAATATGGAAATGGAGAAGTTGGCAAAGTTCACACATCGGCTGCGGCAATTCACTCCTGTGATTTCCAACTGCTTCAGCACCCACCCTATTCCCCTGATTTGGCTCTCTCGGACTATCACCTATTCCCACAGATGAAAAAGCACCTTGGTGGAAGGTGGAATTGCAGCCATTGCAACAGCCGATGTGTGAGCTTTGCCAACTTCTCCATTTCTATATTTCAGCCTTGCGACCCAACTTTAAAATGCTGTAACGGAAACAAAAAAAATCAAAATATATCCAGATTGCTCATGAGACCATTCAACTAACTAAATAACATATTGCATTGCAAAACCAGACCATGCAAAAAAGATTTCATGGGTGGGCCTCGAAGTTTTCAGGCGCCCCTCGCATATTGTGGTCACTGTTCCCTAGGTGCCCATCGACTCGTACTTCTGTTATTCTATCTGGCCTGTTGCTTAAAATTAAGTCCAGAAGGGCTGTCCCTCTAGTTGAGCCCTGCACAAGTTGTGACAGATAATTATCCTTGGTCACTGACAGAAATTGGTTTCCTTTCTGAGATACACAGGTTTCAGTTTCCCAGTCTATGTCGGGGTAGTTGAAGTCCCCCATAATAATCACCTCATTGTGAGTTGCTGCTTTGTCTATTTGCTTCAATAATACATTTTCAGTGGTTTCTGTTATATTTGGTGGCTTATAACATACCCCTATGAGGATTTTATTACTTTTCCCTCCTTGTATCTCCACCCATAGAGACTCCACCTCTTCATTTCCCTCTTGTATATTTTCTCTTAGTGTGGGCTTTAAAGTGGACTTTATATCTAGACAGACTCCACCCCCTTTCCTTTTTTTACGATCCCTCCTAAACAAATCATATCCTTGCAAGTTAGCCGCCCAGTCATAGCTGTCGTCTAACCATGTCTCAGTTATTCCTACTATGTCGTATTTTACCTCATACATTACCAACTCCAGATCTTCAATCTTATTGGTCAGGCTTCTTGCGTTGGTCAGCATGCAGGAAAGAAGTTTTGCTTCCTTTTTCTTAGCTTCCTTCTGAGTACCCTGTCTTGGGTCCTCTTTACCACATCTAGTATCCTTGATTAGTTTGTCCTTCTGCTGCATGTTCTTGTCTGCTGTTTTTCCTCCCATCCCCTCTTCTTCTAGTTTAAAGAATAAGCCCTTTTCGAATCAGCATTCCACCACTAGGTACCCAGTAAAGAAGTAAGCTTGGCTCATTAACGCCACTGCACAGCTCAGTGACAGTTCTGATTGACGTGAGAAAGTAGTTACCCAGGCCTGTGTGTGCACAGTTTAACTAATCAGAGTTCTCTAGTGTTGATACTGGTGCTGATGCTGAACCATCATACCTACAATCTTTCAAAATGGATAATCATGTGCTGTGCTGTTTATATCAGATACATTCTCCATTTTTCCTAGGGACAGTTGCAGGAGAAGGGAGAGTGGCAGAATATAGGCTCTAGGTAGGGCTTAGGACTTTGCAGTCCATTGCTAAATATATAGCTGATACACCTCATTATATTCTTTTTTTGGGTGAAAAAATTGACTACATTGTAATCCACAGAGTATTATGTGCTCTGTGTTAGATTGTGGTGATATAAAATATATCACACCAAAAAGCATTCACAATTTTTTCTGGATTCAATTAGTCATCCATAGAGTATTAAATACTTTGTTTTACATTTTGGTGGTATATAACACTCCAAAAAAGCATTAAAAAATGTTTCTAGATTCAATTAGTTATCCATAGAGTATTACATCCTTTGTGCTACATTTTGGTGGTAAATAACACTCCAAAAAAGTGTTCCAAAAATTTCTGGATTCAATTAGTCATCCATAGAGCACTACATGATTTGTGTTACATTTCGGTGTTACATATAACCCTCCAAAAGACAGTTAAATTTTTTTTCTGGATTGAATTTGTAATACATATAGTGTAACGTGCTTTGGGGCGACAAGAAGACAAAGATGGCAGAATCACGTGAGACTCCCAATGGAGCGACTGTAGGAATATTGGAGCCAGACCTAGGTAGGGCAACAGCAGAGGTGTCAGGAGCCTGTGGTTTGGAATCGACTGCTTTCCCAGAACCACCAAGGTCCGAACCCAGGCCACAGCCTTCAACATTGGGGTTCTTGCAGACTGTGGATGGTAGAGCCTGGATCCAGCAACTGGTGAGCTGACTGCGGGGCCTAGGCTGATTGGAAGAGAGGAGGTGAGCCAGTGCTGGAGACATGCTAGTGGGCCCACTAGCTGCAGGGTCGTTTCAAATGACCAACAGTGGAGATGGGGTCCATAGAAGGGCTTGGGTCCCATCATCACATCTTGTTCAACCAGTGGGCAGTAGAGAAGGAACACTTGCCTTGAAGGCTGCAAGAGTTGATGGCTATGGTTATGTTTATCAAAATGGAGGGTCAACATCGCTGGTATGCGGTAGGTGTGATCTGAGAAGGGAGCAGGATGAACCCTTCTTGCAAAATGAAAGGGCCTGAGAAATGCTACTCAAGGTGGCTCGAGATCATATCCTTGGAGATCTCCACCTCCCATATGGGAGCAAGAGATGGTGTGGTGACACAGAGGGCTGTCTCCCATTTCTACATGTTGTGTGCACTGGCACTACCTGAATCCGGGTCACTAACAGCTTAGGCTCCTGGGAATCACTCTTCAGGAAGCAGGTGGAGGTATTCCCCCCAAAACTCCAGAGGAATCATAGAATCATATAATGGTAAAGTTGGAAGGGACCTCCTGGGTCTTCTGGTCTAATGCAGGCTCAATGCATGATTCACTAAATCATCCCAAACAGATGTCTGATCAGCCTGTTTGAAGATTTCTATTGAAGGAGAACTCAACACCTCTTGTGGCAGCTGTTCCACTAGTCGATCACCCTCACTGTCAAAAAGTTTTTTCTAATATCTAATCTATGTCTCCTATCGTTCAGTTTCATTCCATTGCTTCTAGTCTTACCTTGTTCAAATGAAAATAAAGTGGATGCCTCTACAGTGTGACAGTCCTTGAGATATTTGTAGACAGCTATTAACTCTCCTCTCAGTCTTCTCTTTTGCAAAAAATTTCCCAAATCCTCTAACCGTTCCTGATGGGACATAGGTTGCAGATCGGTCACCATTCTGGTCGCTCTTCTCTGAACTTGCTCTAGTTTGTTCGTGTCTTTTTTAAAATTTGGTACCCAAGGCTAAACACAGTATTCCAGATGAGGTCTGACCAAAGATGGGTAGAGGCAGATAATTACTTCTCGTGATCTAGACTGAATGCTTCAATGCTTTAATGAAATCAAGAATTCTGCTTGCTTTTTTTCTGCTGCATCACATTGTAGACTAATGTTGAGTCTATAATCTATTAGTATACCCAAGTCTTTTTCTCATGTGCTGTTACTTATACCTATTCCTCCCATTCTGTATATGCTTTTTTCATTTGTGTTGCCCAGATGTAGGAATTTGCATTTCTCCCTGTTGAAAACCATTCTGTTAGTTGCTGCCCACAGTTCGTTTGTTTAGATCTTTTTGAATTCTCCTCTCTTTTCTAGTATTATCTATCCTTCCTAGCTTTATGTCATCAGCAAATTTAATCAGTCTACACTTAATTCCTTCCTCTAAATCATTGATAAAGATGTTGAGCAACACAGGGCCCAGGACAGAGTTCTATGGATCCCCACTTGAGACATTCTTCCATCTGGATTTGCAGTCATTTATAACCACTCATTGGGTCCGATCACTATGCCAGTTATGAATCCATCTGTCAGTTGCATAGTCCGTTCCATAATTAATTAGATGAAACAAGCATCTAAAGATAATTGCTGTATTACCCTCCTTATATTTTTTCCTGAGTTTTCATTTTGTGCAAAGCCTTTATTAGTGTAGGAGTACATTAACTACAATTTCAAAATATTTAAATGAGGCTTATAAGCTGTTGCCTTCAAGGGCCTATGGATGACTGGATGACCATCCTTATAATTTTTTTCATGAGTGTAAAAGGGCCACAACTACACTTTCTTATTTTTTATGAGGCACTCCATTCGGTGCCTTGAAAGGTGTATGGATGACCCTCCTTATAATTTTTGGCAGGCTTTGAACTGTGTGCAGAGCTTTTATGAATGTAGGAGTACCACCACTACACTTTGTTCCTAATATTTGAATGAAGCACTACATTTGGTCCCTTCATGGGTGTATGGATGGCCCTGCTTGTAATTTTTGGCAAATTTTGCACTGTGTGAAGAGCTTTTATGAATATAGGTGTACCACAACTAAACTTTGTTCAAAATATTTGAATGAGGTACTAAAGTTGGTGTCTTCAAGGGTGTATGGATGACGCTGCTTGTAATTTTTGACAGGCTTTGCACTTAGTGTATAGTTTTTATGAGTTTAAGTGTACCACTACATGACAATTTGAACATAATGTGTATGAGGCCCTCCTTTATGTCTCAAACAATATGTATCTGAGTCCCTCTCACATCACATTTTTGGCAGTTCTTGCTTCCTTCATAAATTGCCCTGAAATTTCCATTTTTTTCATGAAAAGTTCAAGTTTGGTTTACTTAAATTATGTTTTTTAAAATCCTTTTTAAAGTTTGCCTTATATACCATTCATTATGCAGAAAAATATCAAAAAAATACAAAATCCCTTCTAAATATACCAGGGACAAAGAGACATAGGCAATAAATCTAAGGATTAAAATTTAAGTTTATTCAAACATTAGTTAAAAAATGTGTATCTGAAAAACAAGAGAATTTCTAAGAATAAAAAGCTGGAAGCAACGACAAAGGCCAGGAACGGTGACAAAAGACAGCAAAAAATGAGTCATAAACATCACCATATAATGGGACAATGTATAATAATAATATACTTTAAATAACGTATTACATAGCCTAAAGTGCATAGTGCTATCAAAATGTAAACCATCATTCCATGTAATAATATAATAGGGTATAGACCAGGTGCAATGCAATGTAAGGAAACAAAGTACAGTGCAAATGTGCCTAATAATGCCAAGCACATGACTTGAGGTCATGTGCTTGGCGCTCCTGTCACCGGCGACTCCACAGTGCGTAGTGCACGTAGACTTGTTACCTAAGGCCGGACAAAAAATTTAAGTAAACAGCAGATTGAATGTGAGCGATGTAATATTTCATTTCACCTGTGGTGGGGCTGTTGGAATACTGAACATTTGCAGCTAAATTTCTCAGTAGCTTACAGCTGAATATCACGGAACCTTTCTACAAAAAAGAGACTATAAAGGGCTACAATGGTTAATAACTACTCGATCTTTATATGGCCCAGAATATTAATATGGAAGCGCAGGTGGTTCTTTATGACTGGGGTAAAAAAAAATGAACTTGTTTACCATGATATAATCCTGTGCAAATTGGTTCTTAACAAGAACCTATTTTTCCTGCTTATAGTGAATAGATCCAAATGATACTAGCATTTTTGAGAATGCCATGCAACAAATCATTTTTAATTATACAGCCATTCTCTGTGAACCTATTGCCAGGAAAATCTCATACAGCACGCCAACACAAATTCATTTTCATTTATAGTAAGTACTTTATGCTTATATGTCTGATATTCATTCTAGGAGCGTCTTTAATGGATGATGAGCATTTTAATAAATGATGAGTTCGGTACAACACACCACAAGGATATGGTTGAATTCAGAAATGATTAACAAATTGGAAGCACTTTTTTTTAGTTTTCAGAGAGGACTCGTATCACGTGTAATTTCAGGCCAAAGGAGTAGGAATTTATGGTTTGATCATTAGACTAGTACGCCTGTTATTTCCCTAAAAAGATATAAACTGTTGACAAGTTGGTTTTATGGTTGATGATTATAGCAATTGATAATGGGGTTGTTATGCATTTTGAGGCTGCCAAAGTAATTCCACGTTGCTGAGGGCATTACATCATTCTTATTTTACATGATTAAATTGGAAAAAAAAAATTAAACTGCTGATCGGCTTTGATGTGACAAGAAAACTACTTGAAATTGCTCCTTCTGAAATTTATAATGGCATTAAACGGAGTTTTATATTTACAGTAATTAAAATAAGACCACTGACAGAAATCTCAAATAACTAATTCCTCATTTCAAGTGTATATTTATTAAGAAATATTTCCAGAGATTGCAGCAAAACTACCGTATTTAGGACATCAGTTGGAAAATACAAGACATTCTGTTCCATCTGCCATTATACGTGCCTGGTAAACAGCTGGGTGCACCAATACTTTTTAAAGGCTCCCAGCTATATTGATTTGTACAAGAAACAAGCAGGACAAGTATCTGGCTGTCTTTGGCCCTATGTGACTGCTAACTCTACGGTTACAGTGCTACTAAACTATCCCGTCTCCAGCATTGGGCCTTGCTCCCTTCTCCTATGGCTACCTCTCTCTGTGGTAGTCCACAACGGATTTCTTGGTTAACCCGATGAACCTTTCTGACATAATTACCCTATGCCCGGGGTCATGGCGATGTTGCTCTGCGAGAGAATCCGATTGATTATGGTAATGACACTCACCCTCCTCCGAGTTTGACCAGAGTGTCAACTTAGCATGATCTGAAAAAAAATTGCAGATCTGCACTGCCTCATAGAATTACATTGGTCTGAGTGCTATCCAATGAAACATCAGAGAACACTTGTCCATCATACGCTCATGAGAGCGAGGCCTCAATTCCAAGCTCAGTCCAGCTTGGTAGGTGTTGTTAACACAGTGCCTTTAAAAAGTATTCATACCTAGTATATTTTATTAAATGTATAAAATACCTTAAGTGTATTTTACTGGGATTTTATGTGTTTTACTAACTCAAAGTAGCAAGTATTTGTGAAGTATAAAGGAAATTATACTATTATAATTAAAAAAATATAAATCTGAATATTGAACGTGCACTTGTATTCATCCCCTCTGGGATCACATAAAATACCAATATAATACATTTAAGGCCTCCTTCACATTTATGTATAAAACACAGGCATTAAAAACCAGTACGAGTGTCATCAGTGTTTTCTATCAGTGTGTCATCCATATGTCCGCTTTTACCATTAGTGACATCAGTGGTTTATATCAGTGTGTCTGCTTTTACCATCAGAATTTTTTCTGCTTTGGAGAAAGAAAGCAATAAATTAGAAAGCTATGTTTCGCAACGTTAAACATGATCAGCACACGTACAGCACGTGGATGGAATTTGGATGCCATCCATATGCTGCATGTTTTTCGCAGACCCATAGATTTGTATTGGCCCTTGTCATGTGAACATGCAAAACCACGGATATGTGTATAAGAATGCTATAGCAGTGCTGCTCATCGTTATTGGCACCCCTTCATTTTTTTCATAGACTGTACAATATCTTTAGAAATAAATGGAAATGTACCAAGGTTATATTCTCAGGATTTTTTAACTAGTGATCCAAAGTAATACAATAAAATATTGCTTTTCAACTTACATGTTGCAATTTCAAAGAAGAAATAGAATAAACAGCATGTGCAGCAATAAAGGCACTCTTAATTAATACTTGGTTGCACATCCTTTTGCATTGATGGCAGCCTCCAAACGTTTCTTGTAGCCATCTATAAGCTTCTTGCACTACTCAGCTGGTATTTTCTCCTACTCTTACTTTGCAGTTTGTTCAAGCTCTTGCAGGATTATTTTTCAGCTCAGCTCAAAGATTTTCAGTGGGATTGAGGACAGGACTCATTGCTGGCCAATTTAAAACAGTTCATTTTTTCTTTTTCAACCATTCCTGTGTACTTTTGGATGTGTGCTTTGGGTCATTGTCTTGCTGGAGGACCCATGATCTTCAACTCAAACCAAGTTTTCTTACACTGGGTAGAACATTTTGCTCTAAAATCTTGACAATTCTCTGATCTCATGATTCCTGTCATAGAGTCAAGGCCTCCAGTATCAGATGCAGCAAAGCAACCCCACCGCATTATGGATCGTCCACCATGCTTAACTGTTGGTAGAGTGTTGGTTTGCTTTTAAGCTTCATTGCACCATCTGTAAAAAAAAAACTGTTGCTTTGCATTGACAAAAAGCTCTATTTTTGTTTCATCCGTCCACAGAACATTTTCCCAGAAGGTTGTGGTTTGTCAAGGTATTCTTTGGCAAAGATCAGTTATTCCTTTTTATGTCTTTTCTTTAACAGTGGTTTCTTCCTTGATATTCGCCTATAAAGTTCTGCTTGATTTAGTGTGCGGCATATGGTTCTTGCTGAAACCATGACCCCAGACTGTTCCAGCTTGACCTTCAGGTCTTTGGATCTTGACATGGTGTTTTTTCCATTTTTCGCAACAACCTTTGAAGACATCTGAGGGCAGAGCAGAGTACTGCAGTGCGCAGGCGCCGGAAAAGGTCAGAGAGGTCCAGCACCAGTGCACTGCAGTACTTTACTTTGCCCTCAACAGGAAAAATAATGTACACCTGCCCAGGAGCCGCAACTGAAGTAAGAAGGAGGACGTCATCGCTAGAAAATGAGAGGCGTCGGACCGGACCGCAACACCCACCGCAGCGGACCACGCCCCCCGGCGAGTATAATCTAACTTGTTTTTCTTATCTTTCAGGTTAAATCGGGGGCTTATCTACAGCATTACAGAATGCTGTAGATAAGCCCCTGATGGTGGTGGCCACAGCTTATAGGCGAAAAATGAGGTGACAGATTCCCTTTAATAGCAATTCTAATGTCCTCAGACAGCTCCTTTGTCTTCACCATTGGAACAGGGTCTACATGTGGCTTTTTAAAACACTGAAGTCGGCCATGTCACATGGGCATCAACAATTACAGGTGATTCTCTTTTGTTAATTACCACAGGCAAGTCAAAATGCGTTTCCATACTAATTTAAAGGGTGCCAATACCAGTGCACTCAAGCTTTATGTCTTTCTTTTTTTCCCTCCCATTCTTTTGTGTTTTACATTATTGTTTATCATTTGCTCTTTTGTACTTAACACTAGTGCTCTGTACAAAAAAAAACTGTTTCACTTGCTTCATTTTTGGGAAATTTTACACATTATGTACTTAAACTTCATGAGTGCCAATAACAATGAGCAGGACTGTATAATGAGTACTTGCTGCATCCATGGAAAAAACCAGATATCATACATACTAGAAGCACAAACCTGTGAAGGAGGCCTAAGTTTGTAGGTGTAACTTGGGAAAATGTGGAAATGTTCAATGAGTATGAATACTTTTTCAAGGAACTTTATCAGCACACAAAATGCCAAGTTCTTTCAATTGTTCTTAGTCCTGTTCACAACTAGATATGAGCAAATATGTTTTGGTCCCTGCTTATTCGGCAAGCTATAGCGCTTACCGAATAAGCTAAAGTGGGAACCCGGATACATGGAGCGCTCCGGCTGATCAGCTGTTCAGCTCCACACCTGCATGTGTCGCGGCTCTGTGCAATCACAACACATGCATGGAGAGTGGCTATTGCAGGCTCATGTCAGCTGTGCCCAGAAAGGTGCTCTGGCGCTGAGCCCGCACCTTTCCGGGCACATTCAGGTGGAGTCCGATGTGGGCGTATTATTATGCCCAACTTCGGAAAGGGGTTAAAAAACCACATATTTGGCATTGCCACATTCAGAATCGCCCAATCAATATATAAAAAGAACAAATCCGATCGGCAAACGTTGTAACAAGAAAATAAAATCAAAACCCAGCCCCAGATCACAAAAAATGGAAATGCTACAGTTCTCAGAATATGGCGACTTGGAGAATCATAATGGAAGGTCAGTTTTAGCATTTAGGGAACATGGTTAAAAAAAACCCATAAACAGTTGTGGAATTACACTTTTTTGCAATTTCAACACACTTTGAATTTATTTCCTATTTTCCAATACACTATATGGCAAAACCAATGGTGTTGTTCCAAATTACAACTCATCCTGCAAAAAACATGGCCATATTGACAGAAAAATAAAAAAGTTATGGCTCTGGGAAGAAGGGGCGCAAAAAATGGAAACTCAAAGGAAACACCCAAGGTGGAGAAGGGGTTTAGTAATGGTTTGCAACCACATCATTTAATGTCAGGATCACTAATCTTCTGGATAGGCCCAAATTCAAACACAGAACCTCTCACTGCACCATCTCAGAACGGTGTGCAAATACTTACTCGCTGAGCAACTCACTCTTACCATGTTTCACCGTTCTGCTTTCTTATATGTTCTGGCCGCAGCTAAAATGGAGGCTGTGAACAATGTGATGCTTGCATTTGTGAATACATATACATTTAGAAGCACTATATTGAAATTGGAACATTGAAATTGCATCACCAAGAATAAGTCATAGCAATATGGAAATCACAGGATTGACAGATATGTTATTGATATGTAAATTATGAAAAATGGAAACAAAATTTTAAGTATGAGCATCATGTGCAGAGATGCACTTACACGTCTTGGTGTGCTGTCAAAAGGTTATTAATGGTAGTCTGAGGCAGGGCCGGACCGGCCGTCTGGCAATTCTTGCAAATGCCAGAAGGGTCTGTCTGGTCATAGGCTGCCTTGTCTGTTATGTTGTTAACAGAATCGGTGTTCTCTAGACACCCATACTGTTAAGAGTTGTGATGGAGCACAAAGTCACTGACTCCTTCACTTACCCCAGCAGGCCACGGGTATCATTAGAAATATTGGTCTTGTACTAAATCTTGCTTTCCTCCATCCAGGGTAATATTAGTAATATATTCAATCTGGTGCTTGGGGATGGGGGACAGCATGGGCCTATGTGATTTCAAATGCCAGGGCTGAATTTCAGTCCCAGTCCGTACTTGGTCTGAGGAATATTCTGCTATTCTGAATTCAGTTGGGGATGCAGTTCATCAAAATCCTCTGCTGGAATCTACCTTTATAACAAGACTTTTCTGCAACATTGCAAGAAAACAAAACATTATGAAATAAACTATAACCTATTATGTCACTAGTTACCATACTGATTAGATAGACTTCAAAGACACAGCAATTATAAGTAGACATGAGCAAACCCAAACTTAATGCATGAACCTGCGAATGACTCATTAAGATCATTAAGATCCCCTCCCTCTGATATTATGAGTGTGTATAGGGACTTAGCTATAGAGTCAGCGCCAGCCAGTGGCAAGCTACAAGCCACTACAGCATCCTCCGCAGTACTAGCGTCCGACAGTGCGCCTGCTTCCTGGCATTGTCGACTAGTGTCAGTGTCTGTCGAAGCGCTGCAGTCTGCAGCTCCTCTTGGCATCCACAGTTGCGACGCCGCACGCACAGTAGGTCTAGACGGACGCAGACCCTCTGCCTAGGGTCCAGCTCCTGTGACCATATATAGTGCGTGCACATCTCTGAGACCTGTGACGCTAACAGGCTCAGCCTTTTTGTGTTTTTCACTTAAGTCATCTCTGTGAGTAAAAAGAGATGGCTTAGTGCACCTGGGTGACATTCAACCCACGTGCGTAATACCGCCATATTGTACGTCCGCCATTGGCAAGCAGCAGTGTTAACACCTTCTGCACGGTGGACCCCGGGTGGCAAACGCACTTTACGTTATTTTATATTTAGTGAATTCCGCCATCCCTAACATCATCAATAATTACCAGGCTCCTCACTGGTTTTACCCACCCCACAGTTTGACAAACACTCCTGTAGTTTATTGTACAATTTAGTATTTGAGTATTTTTCTCTAGGTTAAAGGAAACCTATTAACTCAGAAAATGTTATTTACCTGAAGACGTAGAGTTAATCTGCAGGTAAATATTGTTACAATGTTGCCTGGCCACCTTAATGAAAGTGCAGCTGCTGGGAGAAAATGAACCTATTTCCTCTCATGAGCCATCAGCTTTCAGTCGTGGTGTGTATGGAGCAGCTACAGTCACCACTCACCGCACTGCTCCATGAACTGCACTGTGTCTTTAGACACACCCTGGTACATTGATTGACAGCTCAAACTGAGCTGTCACTGAAAGCCACCCACAGTGATAATGTAGTAAAACCTCCACCAGTGGGAGCTGGTGAGGGAAGAGAGGTTACACACTAAGAGTAGCAACACTGAGCTACTGCACAAGTGTCACAGGTAAAGGGAGAATGGTCAGACGACCCGAGTCAGAAACGATCAGGAGCAGACAAACCAGAAGTAGCAGCAATACATGTAGTCAAAATACCAAGCTGAGGGGCAAAAAGCCAAACATGAGCGTGGGGTCCAGAATCGTGAGACGGAAGCCGTAGTGGGAGTACAAGCCGGGGAATTAAAAGCCCGACAAAGAACGCAGCAGCAGAGATGAATACCAAGAGACGGGGTCAGGGGTCAGTCCGGGTCATATACAGTTATATGTTAAAGTTTGGGCACCCCTATTAATGTTAACCTTTTTTCTTTATAACAATTTTGGTTTTTGCAACAGCTATTTCAGCTTCATATATCTAATAACTGATGGACTCAGTTATATTTCTGGATTCAAATGAGGTTTATTGTACTAACAGAAAATGTGCAATCTGCATTTTAACAAAATTTGACCGGTGCAAAAGTATGGGCACCTCAACATAAAAGTGACATTAATATTTCGTAGATCCTCCTTTTGCAAAAATAACAGCCTCTAGTCGCTTCCTGTAGCTTTTAGTGAGTTCCTGGATGAAGGTATTTGTGACCATTCCTGTTTACAAAACAATTCCAGTTCAGTTAAGTTTGATGGTCGCCGAGCATGGACAGCCCGCTTCAAATCTTCCCACAGATGTTCAATGATATTCAAGTCTGGGGACAGGGATGGCCATTCCAGAACATTGTAATTTTTCCTCTGCATGAATGCCTGAGTAGATTTGGAGCGGTAATTTGGATCATTGTCTTGCTGAAATATCCATCCCCTGCGTAACTTCAACTTCGTCACTGATTCTTGCACATTATTGTCAAGAATCTGCTGATACTGAGTTGAATCCATGCGACCCTCAACTTTAACAAGATTCCCGGTGCCGGCATTGGCCACACAGCCCCAAAGCATGATGGAACCTCCACCATTAATAGGGGTGCCCAAACTTTAACATATGACTGTATGTGGATACAAGTCAAAGGCAGGAGGAGCACCAAGGTACAAGGGTCAGAGGCTCTGAACTGGAAGCTTGAGCTATCACTAACACTGGTCAGTAGGCTGTGATGGACTGAAATAGCCCAGCTAGCTCCAGAACGAGGTCAAGGAGATTAACCCCCACATGACCAGTCCAGAGTGAAGACAGCAGAAAATAAACTCCGGACTGCACCATGATAGATGTGAGTGTTGTCTGTATCCATATAGTCACCATGACTGAATGCTAGTGGTTCACACAGGAAATAAATTCATTTTTCCTGGAAGTCGCCCTTTCAGTAACGCGGACTAGGAATATTGTAGCACTATTTAACAACAGACTAGCCCTGTATCTGCAGGTAAATAGCATTTTTTGAGGTGTAAAGTTCCTTTTAATGGAAAATTCAGCATTTCATTTAAGCCACTTTTACACATCAGTTAAGAGTCCTATTTCTGCTAAGAAAATAGTAATTTGTGATTTCTATGCAAATGGTTTGTGTCACGTCCGCCATGTCTGACATGTCTGTTTGTCTCAAGAACTCCTGGAGCGATGTGCATGCGCATGTTCTGTCTGCTGTCCTGCATGTTCGCTAGAGCTGTGTGCAGACTCACCTCATGTCTGAGCTGCAGGATCCCTGCATTTCTGCTCTGCCTTCTGTGATCTTCTCGTCATGTCTGGAGTCCTTGATCATGTGATGTTTCTTAAGATCCTACACTGTCTGGTTCTGCAATCATCTCGTCATGTCTAGAATCCCGGATCATGTGTTCTTCCTAGGATCCTGCACTGGTTGGTTCGGTGATCATCTCGTCATGTCTGAAACCCTGATCATGTGACGTTTCCTAAGATCCTGCACTGTCTGGTTCTGCTATCATCTCGTCATGTCTAGAATCCCGGAAGTTCTCCCCTGGTCCTGACCTGGAGGAGGAGGTGCTATGCCCTATATCAGGCCGCCTCTTCCTATGCTCAGGGCCTGATTATTGTGTTGCTTCCCTGCAAGGCTCTGGGTCTGTGGGGTTGCTCCCTCTATTCTGTGCCCTTGCACTTTGCTCTGTAGTGCGTCTCTGCACACGCTCCGTGCTCGTATTCCGCCTCTTGTCTTGTGCCATGTCTTGTGTTGTCTCTCGTGCCATGTTTGTCTTTGCCTTGCTTTGCCTTGTAGTCCTTCTGCTGTTCTTTGTCTTAGTCTGTTTTGCTATGTCTCGCCTTAGCTATGCTTTGACTTGTAGTCCTTCCTGCGTTCTCTGCCTCGCCTGTTTTGCCATGTCTTGCTTTTGCTATGCTTTGACTTGTAGTCCTCCCTGTGTTTTCTTCCTTGCTATTCCTTGCTTTGTGTTCCTCCCTATGGTCTCAGTCTTTGCTTGCTCTGCCTCGCTCTCTCCTATGGTGCTCTGTAGTGCTCCCTGGCACACGCACCATTTCTCCTCTCCTTAGTGCTCGTTTCTTTGTCTAGTCCCAAGGTCTTCCCTTGGCCCGGCTCTGGGCTTCTGCCTACGCTCCGCTGCTAGACTCTGTCCTCTCTCTGACCTGGCTCTGTTTCTGCCTGTATTCCTTGCCTTGTTCCCTGCCTTGTCCTTGCATTGAACCCCGGCGTGGGTTCCCCTTGGCCGTCTCCTGTGCCGTGGTAAGTGCCACGTGTTTGTGTACAGCCGTGTGTACTGGCCAGTGTGGCGTGCCCCCTGCGTGGCTCCTAGCACGCACCCTGCCTTGAACCCTGGCGTGGCTCCTAGCACGCACCCTGCCTTGAACCCTGGCGTGGCTCCTAGCACGCACCCTGCCCTGAACCTGGCGTGGCTCCTAGCACGAAGGTTCCTTTGCCCCCTCCTGTGCCTTAGTCGTGCCTCGTGCTGGCGTTACAGCCGTGTGCATTGGCCAGTGAGGTGTGCGTCCCTGCGTAGCTCCTAGCACGCAGCCCTGCTCTGAACCCTGGCGTGTCTCTACACGCACTCTGTCTTGTGCTTTGGCGTGTCTCTACACGCACTCTGTCTTGTGCCTTGGCGTGTCTCTACACGCACTCTGTCTTGTGCCTTGGCGTGTCTCTACACGCACTCTGTCTTGTGCCTTGGCGTGTCTCTACACGCACTCTGTCTTGTGCCTTGGCGTGTCTCTACACGCACTCTGTCTTGTGCCTTGGCGTGTCTCTACACGCACTCTGTCTTATACCTTGTACCTTGGCGTGTCTCTACACGCACTGTCTTATTCTATGCTTTGGCGTGGCTACACACGCACCCTGTCTCGTTTGCGAACCTTGGCGTGTCCCCTACACACGCACCTCGCTTTGAACCCTGGCGTGTCCCCTACACACGCACCTTGCCTTGCACCTAGTCTTGAACCCTGGCGTGTCCCCTACACACGCACCTAGCCTTGGACCCTGGCGTGTCCCCTACACACGCACCTAGCCTTGGACCTTGGCGTGTTCCCTAAACACGCACCCTGCTTGGATATCTGTCGTGCCTCCTTGCCTGAACCCTGGTTTGCCTGCCAGATGCCCGGAACCTGCCGACCGTTGCCAGAGGTCCGGAACCAGATGACTACGGCCTGATGTCCGGAGCTGACGTCCGCAGCCTGATCCCTGGACCCTGTCGGTTTGCCAGCAGTCCGGAGTCCGATGCCATCATGCCATTACCTGTGCCTAGGCGTGCCATCTGGCACGTACCATGTTATGGACCTTGGCGTGCCCACGCGCGCACCTTGCACGTTTTGCTTGTTTTCTCTGTATGTGATCTTGTGTTATTCTAATGAAGATACCTTGCACCTACGTCTAGTCTCGTCTTGCTTCCTGCTCGTCCTTGTCGTCAGACACTCGTCTAGTGTCCCCTGAGCCGGCCGTCTGGTCCCAGCAGTCGTGGTGGCTCACCCCCTTGGTCTTGCCCCTGACACTCCCTGTATAGGGGGTGGATTCTCACAAGGTCAGCTCGCCCTCGGTGGGTGGGTGCCACGACCCAGAGGGTCCACTCAAAAAATGGGCTCAGCAGGAGCTGAGTCCGTCACAGTTTGCCCATTAGCCATTTCAGCAGACTTTATACCTCTCTATTTATTTTTCTACCACAAATTACTTTGACTTTCTCAAACATGCTAAATTCTCATCATTTCACACAAATAACCAGGCAAAGACAGCTGACCTAATAGTCAAAGTTTAATGGACTTCTCAAGTTAAAGGCTATCAATATATTATAATTTCACCTGTTAGATTTAGTCTATTTCTCAGGAGAGTAGGGTTAATGGGGCTACAATATTCTAACATCACTGGGGTATGGCAAATTTTTTTCACGTTTGCGTTATTGTTTGTTTGATTTCTTTGTTGTTGCATCATAGATTGGTACTTTCTCCATAAATCACTTTGAGAGTTTGTGAACATGAGGTAGTAAATAGAAAGATATAAATGTTGTGGTAGAGTGGCTCACTCGGCTGGACAACGAGGTAGAAATGGAACAATGTCACTTTCAAGCATGCCACAATCACGCCTATCCTTAAAAAGCCAACCCTCGACCCAACCGCTATGTCCAGCTATTGCCCAATATCATTGCTTCCATTCGCTTCCAAACTCCTGGAACAGCATGTCCATGCTGAACTTTCCTCCCACCTATCATCTAACTTGCTCTTTGACAATCTACAATCTGGTTTCCGCCCCCATCACTCCACTGAGACAGCCCTGACCAAAATTACTAACGAACTACTTACAGCCAAATCAAATGGACAATACTCTATACTCCTGCTTCTAGACCTGTCCACTGCATTTGACACAGTTGACCACTGCCTCCTACTACAGATCCTCTCCTCCTTCGGCATCAAAAGCCTTGCCCTATCCTGGATCTCCTCATACCTTTCCAACCGCACATTCAGCGTCTCCCACTCCCACACCACCTCCTCATCCCACCCTCTCTCTGTTGGAGTCCCCCAAGGCGCTGTTTTAGGACCCCTACTCTTCTCAATCTATACACTTGGTCTGGGGCAACTCATAAAGTCCCACGGATTCCACTACCACCATTATGCTGATGACACTCAGATCTACCTCTCTGGCCCAGACGTCACCTCTCTACTGTCCAGAATCCCAGAGTGTCTATCAGCCATATTCTCCTTCTTCTCCTCTCGCTTCCTCAAACTCAATGTAGACAAATCTGAACTCATCATCTTTCCGCCATCTCACACATCTTCTTTACCCGACCTAGCTATAACAATTAATGACATCACACTTTCCCCAGTACCAGAAGTCCGCTGCCTCGGAGTAATCTTTGACTCTGCCCTGTCCTTCAAACCGCACATCCAAGCTCTTTCAACCTCCTGTCGCCTCCAGCTCAATTTCCAGAATCCGTCCTTTCCTCAACCCTCAATCTACTAAAATGCTTGTGCATGCCCTCATCATCTCCCGCCTCGACTACTGCAACATCCTTTTCTGTGGTCTCCCTGCTAACACCCTCGCACCTCTCCAGTCCATCCTCAACTCTGCCGCCCGACTAATTCATCTCTCTCCTCGCTACACCTCCGCTTCTCCCCTCTGCAAATCTCTTCACTGGCTCCCATTCCCTCAGTGTATCCAGTTCAAATTACTAATTCTGACCTACAAGGCCTTCTATAACCTGTCTCCCCCATATGTCTCTGAACTAATCTCCCGATACCTTCCCTCACGTAATCTCCGGTCCTCCCAAGACCTCCTCTCCTCCACACTTATTCGCTCCTCACCCAACCGCCTCCAAGACTTCTCCCGAATAGCCCCTATTCTCTGGAATTCTTTGCCCCAACAAGTCCGACTATCAACCACATTTGGATCCTTCAGACGGAACCTGAAAACCCACCTCTTCAAGAAAGCCTACAGCCTGCAATGACCCCGCTACCTCCTTCTCTCTCACCACTACCGGTGATATCACCTCAACCAACACCGGAACTGCTGCAACTCACCAACCTACTGTCTCCTTCCCCACCATCCTGTAGTATGTAAGCCCGAAAGGGCAGGGTCCTCTCTCCACTCTGTATCAGTATGTCATTGTTAGTTTGTTTACTGTAAGTGATATCTGTAATTTGTATGTAACCCCTTCTCATGTACAGCACCATGGAATCAATGGTGCTATATAAATAAATAATAATAATAATAATTAAGAACATGCTTGTTTTATTAAAGGCAGCATAAACCAAGCTGGGAAAAATAAACATGGCCCTCTGGGCAAAACAGCAAAGCAAAACACAGTCCTTCTCAGCAAAACAAATCACATTATGCAACTTAGCTTAACCCTCGCAACACTTAATGTGCTGGAGGAAAAACTCTGGGTTTTATATCACTGATGCCATTAGGTGTAGTGAAACATATTTCCCCTCCAGCACTTTACCAGTGACTTTGTCACAATGTGATTCAAGGATCTAAGAGATAATTCCCCTACATGGAGCCATTTGGATTCTTCAATCAAATAGAATAGGACACAGACTAACATCTAATAGTGAGAAATATCCACTGCCCGGATGAGGCCTGAGGATCGCAAAGAGTCCTCTGAAATGTGACTTCTTTGGATCATTTTAACTGGGATACTTTATCATTGTCGGCTGTTTAGAACTTATAACTGGTGGTGAGAAACTTATTTGTAAAGGTACTGTCACACTTAGCGATGTACCAGCAATCCCGAACAGCGATATGACGCGGTCAGTATCGCTGGTACATCGCTAAGTGGTCACTAGTGAGCTGCCACACAGGTAGATCTCACCAGCGACATCGCAGGGGTCGGGGGTCGCTACTTACCTGTCAGATGAGGTGATCCTGACGTCCTCCCGCCTGCGTCCACGCGTCGCTTGTCGTCACAGCAGGAAGCCCAGCAGGAAGCTGACGACGAGAAACGGCCCAGGACGTTCTCGCACAATCAGCGATAACCAGCGGGGGAGCGGTCGGAGGTAAGTATCAGACATAGCGATATCGCTAGCAATATCGCTATAACGTCACAAAAACCAGTGACGTTATAGTGATATTGCTAGCGATATCGCTTAGTGTGACAGGCCCTTAAGGAAATGGACTCTTATCTTGGGTTTAATGAGATTCTAAGAGGCACTAAAATTCCCACCTCATTTCAACAGAAAAATGCAGTCTAATCTGCAGGCATGTTAGAGAGAAGAAACTTGCCAGATTGATATACAGTTTTGTGATAAAAGATTCAGTATAACCCATGTTTAATCATTTAAACCTTTGCTCTTTGTGGTGAGTGGTCCTATCTGTGACTAACAGATATGTCTGCATGCATGCTTATACGGAGAAAGCTTTCAGTCATTCATAGGACGGCTCACTGGACAGAAAATCACAGAAAGAGCAAAGGTTTAAATGATTAAAACATGGATTATACCAAATCTTTTATCACAAAACTATATATCAATTTGGCAAGCTCCTCCTGTTCTATAACATGCTGCCTGCAGATTAGACTGCATTCTTCTGGTGACAAGTTCCCTTTAAGTATTGGGCCCTTTTTAGATGTTGGAAAGTTACCTTTTAAGATGAATAATGGAGAATTTTAAGACCAAAATTCCTCTGGGATTAACTGTAAATATCGCAAATATGAATGAAGTTCTATTGAGCATATAACAAGAGAGCATACAACATAGCTGTTTGACTCACCTGGTGAGGTGAATTCCAGAATCTGCAGGTCACGGTGGACTCACCATCCCAAGGCACTGGCATAGCAAGCTGGAGACCACGTGGAACAGTGAGGACAGGAACATTTTGGAAAATACAAAATCAGTAGGGGAAATAAAGAGAAAAATGGCAAGTATGCAGCATCATACATAGGAGAGGAAAAAAATCACAGAAGGTTTGCAAAGATGAGTCTGCAATATGAACAGAAGCCAAACGCATAAAGAAATCACAGGAGGTTTGCAAGATGAATTCAAGATATGAACCGAATAATAGTTCATTATGTTTACTGCAATCAATGAACTAATCTGGAAAGTGCCTAGTAGAGGGTTAACCAGCAGCAATGAAGGTATTAAAGAATCACAAAAGAATTGCAAGATGAAAGCACAGTGTGAACGGATGCTAGAGAACTCAATAACTGAATTCTAGCATCTCAATACTAAGATACGGGTGTGTTTCTAACTTGGCATTATGGCTAAGTGCACACGTAGCAGAAAATTTCTGCTGCTAAACCTGACTCCCTTCCCAGAAACCGCGCGTTTTTTTCTGCGCGTTTTCCGCTCAAAAAATGCGCGGTTTTTATGCGTTTTTTTTTTCGCACGTTTTTAAGATGCATAGAAATAGCCAGAAACGCTAAAAAATCCACAAAATTAATGAGCATGCTGCGTTTTTTACCGCAAAGTGTTTTTTTCGCAGTAAAAAACACATCAATATGCACAAAAAGTGCAAAATGCATTGAAATGAATGAGAAGCTTATTTGTAGTGGTTTTATTGGGAGAACCACTAAAAAAACGCTGTGTGTGAACACAGCCTAAGAATTCTAGATATGATGTCACTATCACAGATACACATCCGGCAACTTGTAAAATTTGGTGTGGAGCACAGGAAATGGGCGGTGGCCATAGAAGAAAGGAGTCAAGCCTTGCCTAGCCGGAACAGGTACATAACAATAGCCTTGACTATCTAAGAAGGAAAAGTAAATAATTTCCCATTACTGAGAACTTCTATTTCAGTAATGGGAAAGTCTGTCTTCACTGGATACAGATTTTATCCCTGAATTGAGAATTTTGAAAAGGAAAGATCAATCCTGGAGAAGAAGCAGATTTCTCTGATAAGATATATTGAAAAGTTTAATATTTTCAATTGAACTAGTGATTTATGGAAAACAATGGTTACTCTTTAAGCTTTTGCAGTGGCGCTTAAAGCTCTATGTGCATGAGCTGTACTGAGCTCTGCGTATCAGAGTATACAATGCAATAAAATATGAAATGTATTGAAAGTCCCATACGTTACATTTCTTTTCAGGTAGATTAATCCAAGGCTATAAGCTATAATAGGAATGCAGTATTGCCTGACCATTCTTTCCTTGTAATAAAAAGGGGTAAGGTTCGTGGAAATCAATCCAAGGACTTATATTTATTGGTGAATGAGTCAGTAACAGTGTATCCAATTACTCTTCACTAATTCCAAATGTAAATTACAGCGTTCTGCACAAATGTACCCATCATTAAGCTTTACAGTACTTTCTGACATTACAAAATGCATGTGCTACACACAATTAAGTTTACTTGTTTCAATCACAGACAAGGAATTTATTGTCACTATTTTAATGCATTTTGTCCAAAGGAAAAAAAAAAAGCTGAATTCAAGAAGCTACGGCCGTATCCAAATATCCAAATTGATCCTTCTAATATTGTAATTAAATAATGGCTATAATTGATTTATACAATATCAGAGCTCCAATGTGTGACAGAGACATTTACTTTTGCAATAATAGTAGATATTCTTTCCTCTATCCCACAATCATTAGCAGCAACCGGTTTTGACATGCTCAGCCATTTTGTCTCCCTCAGGGAAAATGATTCTGCAATTGGTATAATAAGTAAGGACGGGGAGCGCACATGTTTTGCTTCTGCTAGAATTGTTTAACTAAATTCAGGAAAAATATAGCTGAGCTTGTTATTTAGTTTTACATAGGACGTTATGTGGGTGTTGCATAACGAATGCACGTGGATAGATTGATATTTATATAGATAAGGTTAGATAAGTTACAGTAGATGGGTTCAGTATTCTGCTGCTTATATAGCGCCAACATATTCCAAGACACTTTACAGACATTGTATCTAATGGTGGCTACATTCTACACTGTGTTCCAAATTATTATGCAAAACATATTTCCTGAAATTATCTCTAAATTACCTATATGAATTGCAGTCATTGTTATTTTCCAGTCATCTAATATTCTAGTATAATTGCAATGTTTTTGAACAAACAGCCTATGAAAATAATATATTTTTAAAAATAATAAACACTCAAAATGCATGTTCCAAATTATTATGCACAGCAGAGTTTTCAACCTTTTTATTTTGAACAAAAAAATGGTCAATTGTGAAATTATAAGCATTATCAGCTTATTACAAAATGAAATCAAACAGTTTTCAAGTCAAAACTTTATTCTAGGTGATGTTACATTTGCACATAGGACGCCTTGTTCGAAAGAAGCTTCTGAACTCTCTCGTCCATTGAATTTGTCAGTTTTTGGATGCTTTGTGCTTCAATTGTTTTGCATGTGGACAGAATACCCTCCCAGAGCTGTTGCTTAGATGTGAACTGACTCCCGCCATCATAGACACTCCTTTTGATGATGCACCAGAGGTTCTCAATGGGGTTGAGGTCAGGGGAAGATGGTGGCCACACCATAAGTTTGTCCTCTTTTATGCCCATAGCAGCCAGAGATGCAGATGTGTTATTTGCAGCATGAGACGGTGCATTATCATGCATGAAAATGATCTTGCTGTGGAAAGCACAGTTCTTCCTCTTGAACCATGGCAGGAAGTGCTGTTTTAGAAACTCCACATAGATTATGGAGTTCATCTTTACCCCTTCAGGGATCCTAAAGGGGCCGACAATCTCTCTCCCCATGATTCCAGCCCAAAATATTAGTCCACCTCCTCCTTGTTGGTGCCTTAGCTGTGTTTTCATGGGGTGTCCATCAACCAGCCATCCTCCACTCCATCCATCTGGACCATCGAGCGTTGCACGGCACTCATCGGTGAACAAAACAGTTTGGAAGTCAGTCTTCATGTATCGTTTGGCCCACTGGAGCTGTTTCTGCTTGTGTGCAGTGGATAGAGGTGGTCGACAGGATGGCTTACGTACAGCTGCAAACGTCTGAAGGACCCTGCATCTTGTTGTTCGGGGGACGTTGGAAGCACCAGCAGCTTCAAAAACTTGTCTGCTGCTATGACAAGGCATTTTTGCAGCTGCTCTTTTAACCTGACGCAATGGCCTGTTGGAAAGAGTTCTCAATTTTTCCTTATCAGCACGCACACGTGTGTGCTGGGAATCAGCTACATACTTCTTGATTGTGCGATGATCACGATGAAGTGTCTTGGCAATGTTGATGGTAGTCATGCCTTGACCTACATACTCCACAATTTGTTGCTGCTCAGCAGCCGACACATCCTTTTTCTTTCCCATTTTGGCAAAAAATGTAGGCTGCTTAATAATGTGGAACAGCCTTCTTAAATAGTCTGGCCTTTATTTGGACACACCTGCCAAACTAATTTGCACAGGTATCTGGAATTGCTTTCAGTGATATAAAGAGCCCTGACACACATCACCATCAATGAGTTTAAATGACAAACAAAAAAATTCTAACCTTATCACTCCTAAACTCTTTTTGCATAATAATTTGGAACACAGTGTAATTTCCCTATCTATACATCATTAGAACATGGTAATACCAGGAAATTCATGCACACAATGTCCTTGGTTGGGCTTAATCCCTTGACAACATTTGATATAAGTTTACGGTAGAGACAGAAAGAGTTTCCCGCAAAATCACATAAATGCGGGCGATTCCCGCAAATGCCTCGATCAATAGTGAGCTCAGCATTTAGAAGGCTGGGACAAGGATGGGGCTCCCTCTCCTTTCAGATCAACACCCTCGCGATGTCATCAAAAGGGCTAGATTGCTGCCATGGCAACTTGTCTTCCTCATGATGACCCCCAGGTTAGCCAACTATGACAAGCCTGTTAGATCTTGCTGAGAGCATGGTCTAAGAGGCTTCTGCCAGTGCAGCACTGACAGGAATTATGCATTGCCGCGTTGGTGTATTGCAATGCATTATCCCAGCGATCAGATTGACAAAAGTCTCCTAGAGGGACCAAGTCAAAAAGTAAAGAAAAGTAAAAAAAATTGCAAAAATATTTTTTTAAAAAAATGTAAACAAAAATAGTAACCCCATCATGACCTTGACATACCAATATGTCCTGGTTAGGAAAGTATTCCAAACCTAGGACGTATGGATACGTCTTGGTAATCGTGCGAACACAGGAGCTGTGTCAGTGTGATCACCACCAGGAGCTCCGTTTACATGATAGCTGAGACCAGGCTCTCACAATCTGGAGCGGTGCAAGCAATATTGATCATTTAGGAGACTTGGAGAGGGAGGGGGCTCCCTCTCCCTTCCAATGGGCACCCCTGTGACATCATTGAAGGGCTTGATCTTTGCCATGGCAACCTGAGATTAGACAACATCTGGGTCACCAGACTACGGAAAGCTTGTTAGACCATGCTCAAAGCATGGTCTTAGAGGCTTGTGTCAGTGCAGCACTGTCAGGAAGAGAGCATCATAATGCTTGTGCATTGCAATGCATCATACTTAGTCCCATAGAGAGACTAAGTAAGAAAATAAAAAACAAAATTGTGAAAATATTTAAAAAAAAATCACAAAATAATAAAAATAAAAAATATTCCCATGAATACATATTTTCTGTAAAAGAAACCCCCATCAAACTAAACAAAGTAGACATATTTGGTGTCACCGTGTCTGAGACGACCTGACCTATAAAACTGTCATGCTAGGTAACCTCTTCAAAAAACATCTTAAAATAAAATAAATTAAAAATGAGGTAAAAAACTATGCTTTTTCATTAGACCACCAAACAAAAAGTGGAATAAAACATGATAAAAAAAGACAAATGTAAATAAATACAGTATCTCTGAAAACTTCATGTCGTGCAACAAAAAGAGTTAACATACAGCCTTATCAGTGGAAAATTAAACGTTATAGCTCTCAGAATAGAGCAATGCAAAAATAATTCTTTTTTCTATAAAATAGTTTAACGGTGTAAAATCTGCAAAACATAAAAGCCGCCTTATCAATTTTACCGCAAGGGGAAAAGCATTAAAAAAATATATATTTTAGTTGCTGGTTTTTGTTCATTCTGCCTCACAAAAATTGAAATAGAAAGGGATCAAAACATGTTATGTGACCGAAAACGGTACAAAAAAAAAAACTTTGACTTGTTCGGCAAAAAACAAGTGCTCATACGATTCTGTCGGCAGAAATATCGAAAAATTATAGCAGCCAAACAGAAAAAAGGATATAAACCTGATATTGCTGAAATTGCTCAGACCCAAAGAATAAAATTGTCTAATCACTTATACCACATGAGGAATGGTGTAAAAAATAAATAAACTTTTTGACCTACAATTGATTTATTCATTCTGCTTCCCAAAGATTGCAGTAAGGCTCGTCGTACATTTAACCCGCGCTCTATGCTGAGAGCTTACATTGGTATTTCTGTGTAAATCTCTGAAATACGTGATTCAGATGGAACCCCTGTAAGATTCTCTATAATGAGGCAGATGGAGGCACTGTAGATGCCGTCTGACCTATGATCCGCCTGTGTTTATCTTTATAGCATGCATAAAAGTGCGGTTGGCCAGAGTTTTGTGCACTTCTGAAAAGAACAACACTGAATAGAGGCCAAATGGGGCCAGAGTAACTTTGCTGCCTCATTAGGGCTCATACTCACTTGCGAGAGATTGCCACCATTCTTCCCTTCCAAGCCCCAATGTGTGCCCAAGCAGTGGTTCCCCCCCACATATGGGGTACCAGCATACTCAGGGCAAACTGGACAATACCTATTGGGGTCCAATTTCTCCTGTTACCTTTGTGAAAATATAAAATTGCAGGCTAAAAAATGATTTTTTGAGAAAAAAATGATTTTTTATTTTCACGGCTCTGCGTTATAAACTTCTGTGAAGCACTTAGGGGTTTAAAGTGCTCACCACACATCTAGATAAGTTCCTTGGGGGGTCTAGTTTCCAAAAAGGGGCACTTGTGCGGGGTTTCCACTGTTTAAGTACATCAGGGGCTCTGCAAATGTAACATGACGCCCGCAGACCATTCCATCAAGTCGGCATTTCAAAACATCACTACTTCCCTTCCGAGACCCAGCGTGTGCACAAACAGTAGTTCACTCCCACATATGGGGTACCAGTGTACTCAGGACAAACTGGAAAACAACTTTTGGTGTCCAATTTCTCCTATTACCTATGTGAAAATAAAAAATTGTGGCCTAAAAAATCATTTTTTGTGGAAAAAAAATATTTTTTATTTTCACGGCTCTGCGTTATAAACTTCTGTGAAGCACTTGGGGGTTCAGAGTGCTCACTACACATCTAGATTAGTTCCTTGGGGGGTCTAGTTTCCAAAATGGGGTCACTTATGGGGGAGCTCCAACGTTTAGGCACACGGGGGCTCCCCATAAACGTCATGGTGTCCGCTAACAATTGGAGCTAATTTTCCATTCAAAAAGTAAAATGGCGCTCCTTCCCTTCCGTGCACCCAAACAGTGGTTTATGACTACATATGAGGTATTGGTGTACTCAGGAGAAATTGCCCAAAAAATTTTAGGATCCATTTTATCCTGTTACCCATGTGAAAATGAAAAAATTGAGGCTAAAAGAAAATTTTTGTGAAAAAAAAGTACTTTTTCATTTTTACGGATCAATTTGTGAAGCACCTGGGGGTTCAAAGTGCTCACTATGCATCTAGATAAGTTCCTTAGGGAGTCTAGTTTCCAAAATGGGGTCATTTGTGGGGGAGCTCCAAAGTTTAGAAACACAGGGGCTCTCCAAACACGACATGGTGTCTGCTAACGATTGGAGCTAATTTTCCATTCAAAAAGTCAAATGGTGCTCCTTCCCTTCTGATCCCTGCCGTGCGCCCAAACAGTGGTTGCCCCCACATATGGGATTTCAGCATACTCAGGACAAATTGGACAACAACTTTTGGGGTCCACTTTCTCCTTTTACCCTTGGGAAAATAAAAAAATTGTTGCTAAAAGATCATTTTTGTGGTTAAAAAGTTAAATGTTCATTTTTTCCTTCCATGTTGCTTCTGCTGCTGTGAAACACCTGAAGGGTTAATAAACTTCTGGAATGTGGTTTTGATCAGCTTGAGGGGTGCAATTTTTAGAATAGTGTTAGGCTGTGTGCCCACGTTGCATTTTTTAGGCGTTTCTGCAGCACTTTTAGACGCGCGTTTCTGCTGCGGAAACGCTTAAGAAAAGCATCTATTGTAATAGAATGGAAAACGCACATGTTGTGCTAATGGTGCATTTTTTTCCGCTGCGGAAACG